>NC_069507.1:253131971-253289471 GCF_027579735.1 Bombina bombina
CGTCTTCCCAATAGAAGTCAATGGAGGCTCCAAAGATTTCTATTTTTTTTTTCTAAGACTGGTTTTCCTCGTAAAGTGAGTGACGTCATGATCTTGTGTGAAAAAGTAAATAAATCGTGTTCTTTTTGTAATAAATAAATATTTTGTGTATGTCATGTGGTGTATATTGTTTGTATGCATCGATGAGTGTATGTTTGTGATAATGTTATTCGTTAGATGTAGGTATATGAGGGTCTTTTCCCGTATGTCCATGTAAGTCAATGGGAAAATGGATTTGTGTGGATTTTTTTCAAACACCAGAGATCTCGCAACTTTAATCCTTTGTATTTTAACGAAAAAATAAAAAATAAGAAAAATAAAGATAGTGTTGTGTTTGTATGAGTGTAAGTGTACTTTGTGTAATATTTGTTTTGTGATTCGTGGATGTTTTTTTTTGCGGTATATGTTTACTACTGGGTCTGAGGTGGCGGTAGAAAGGTGAGCGTTAGGTGTATTTTGAGTGGCGGTAAATAAACTCTAAATACCGGAGTGCGTAAGAAACCCGCGTTAGGAGCCTCTAACGCTGGTTTTTACGGATAACGCCGAACTCTAAATCTAGGCCTATGTGTCAAAGATTTTTTTTGAATTTGTTAAAAATAAGTGGAAGGAATTTGAAAGATTTAATAAAGAATATATTGGGAATCCGCAAAAGCAACCTTAAAGACTGAAAACATATATGTAGCAAAAAGACCAAAAAAAATTAAAGCACAATTATCTAGTGCATTAAATAACATATATAACAAATATTTACGTAGTCCGACCCCGGTTAATTGGAATAAATATATGTTAATAAAAGAGCAAAGGAACACTTTTTTACTACAGAAGGTCACACAAGAAGATATTAAAACTAAAAGTATATTCTTAAGGTATGGGAATAAGGCAGGCAAATATTTGGCGCGCCTAAATAAGATACATAAAAGTAAAACCATCATTGGAAAGATAAAAGTGGGCAGTATTTCCTAGAATTGTATACAAATTTATATAAAACTCAGGCGAATAACCAAATAAACAAAGACAAATTCTGGGAAAATCTTAAAGTCCCACAAATAGAAGCTGAAAAGTTGTAAAGTTTAAAAAATCCAATTCAAAAACAGGAAATAGAGAAAACAATAAAGAATTTAGCACTTAACAAAGCAGCGGGCCCAGATAACCTCCCGAATGAATTTTATAAACGTATGTGTTCTGAAATAACACCAATTTTGGTAAAGGTATATAATTATTTTTTTTCAACAAATCCGAAACAATATTTAAACAGGTTTTTGGATTCAATAATTTCCTTAATTCTAAAGTCAGGGAAGGATGAACAGGATTTAACATCATATAGACCATTTTCACTATTAAATACAGATTTCAAAATTTTAACGGGAATAGGTTACAAAATGTTATCCCCCCACTTATACATCCTGATCAGTCAGGATTCATCAATGGTAGGTTGTCATTTTACAATATACGTAGGGTGATTAATGTAATTTCGTATAACTGGGCTAATAAAAAACGTTTATCTAAACAAAACTCAGATATATTGCTTTTGTCATTAGAAGCTGAAAAACCATTTGACTCTGTAGAATGGGATCACTTATTCACATCACTAAATAAGTTTGAGTTTTCAAGCAACCTAATAGGATGTTTAAAGGCAATATACTCTTCACCTAAATCAGCACTCCTCATAAATAATCAACAATCTGAATATTTAACATTACAAAGAGGGACACGGCAAGGCTGCCAACTCTCACCAATACTTTTTAATTTTGCCCTAGAACCATTGATGATAAAAATCCGTGAAAATGTAATTGGGGTACAAATTGGTAATATCAACATACAGGTGGCAGCATATGCGGATGATACATTATTATTCATCAAAGATTCCCCAACTCAGATTCCCAAAATAATAGAAATATTAGACTCGTTCAGTGCATTCTCTTGCTATAGAGTTAATAAAGGAAAATCTGAAATCCTGTGGTTAATTAAATAAAAAAATTCTATAAATACGCAAATTTTCAAAACGGCAAATAATTCTATAAAATACCTTGGAATTGTACTTTCCTGAGCATCAAGTGAATGGTATAAACTAAACTATGACCCATTATTCCTCAAGATCCTTGAAGAGATTAAGGGATGGACTCATCTACCAATTTCTCTTTCAGGGAAGATAAATATGGTAAAAATGATAATTCTTCCCAAAATATTATACCTAATTCAAAATTTACACTTAATTATTAAAAACAAATATATTAGTAAATTTAAAAAAGTCTTAAACTTTTTACTCTGGAAAAGTAAAAAAGTGAAAATATCTAATGCAAAAATGAATATTTAAAAATGAATGGGGAGGACTTGGATTACCAGATATAGAAATATATAATAGGACAATTTTGGCAAAAATGATTTTAGCATTGTTAAAGGGACACTGTACCCAAAACTTTTCTTTCGTGATTCAGATTGAGCATGAAATTTTAAGCAACTTTCTAATTTACTCCTATTATCAAATGTTCTTCATTCTCTTGGTATCTTTATTTGAAATGCAAGAATGTAAGTTCAGATGCCGGCCCATTTTTGGTGAACAACCTTGGTTGTCCTTGCTGATTGGTGGATAAATTCATCCACCAATAAAAAAGTGCTGTCCAGAGTACTGAAACCAAAAAAAGCTTAGATGCCTTCTTTTTCAAATAATGATAGCAAGAGAACGAAGAAAAATTGATAATAGGAGTAAATTAGAAAGTTGCTTAAAATTGCATGCTCTATCTGAATTACAAAAGAAAAAAATTGAGTTCAGTGTCCCTTTAACAAAAAATGGTAATTTTATTAATTTAGATCTAGAGAAAAACATGGTCAAACCTTTTGAATTAAATGCATTGATACATATAGAATATAAAAAACTACCTTATAAAATTAAAAAGCTAGAAAATATTGCAAACCTTATAATGATATGGCACAAAAATATGTAGAACACTTGAAATAGACTTTCACTTCTCAAAATACCTACCCATTAAGGGAAATCCAGAAGTAATGATTAGCTATAATATCTGTGACCAATGGCAACTAAAAGAATTTACTCATTTATATCAAATAATAGATATAGAAAGAAATACTATACAGGATTTTGAGTATTTGAAAAAAAAAACTACGGTTGCACAAACAAATAGATGTTCTTCTATTTACAACTTAGACCTTATTGTAATAATCTTGGAAATTCTATTTATGATTTTAGTAAATAGGATATTATTAGATCCTGAATTAGTGTATTCTCCCTTGGTAAAACATCAGGATCAATTATGTATAAAACAGTAAATGACCATAACAAATTACAATTTGTGTATGAGTCTATACATAAATGGTTAAGAGTACTACCTGAAAGTAATATCACTAAAGAAGTATTTCAATCTAGTATGAAAAGGACTAGAAAAGCAATTCTAATGTCAAGGTGGAGAGAATCTCATTAAAATGTATTATATCATATATACTTGTCACCATGAGGCTTATTTAACAACGGTCTTGCGGACCTGATCCGACAGTACGGATCAGGTCCGCAAGACTTCGCTGAATGCGGAGAGCAATACGCTCTCCATATTCAGCATTGTACCAGCAGCTCACAAGAATTGCTGGTGCAACGCCGCCCCCTGCAATCTTTGTTTAACCCATTCGGATGTAAAGTTTTGAGGTGTTGTATTAACCATACTTCCCTCTTTTTGAGCAGTAACTCTCTGTTATAATGTATAATATGAAGAATTACTATGATAAATACAAAATTATATAAAGAGTTTTGTGAAAGAGATATTGTTACAAAAAACCTGACCGGTAAGGGAGTATTGACATTGTTTTTTCTATGGAAATTAAGAAAGCTAATTAAGATAATTTGCATACAGGTGGTATATAAGGGAGGTGTCTAACCTTAATCTATAGCATGACTAAGGGTCTACGTGACTTGAAACGTTGCTGTTTTTATCCTGATGTTGTTTAAATAAAAGAAGAATTTTTTTAGGTATTGTGCTGACGCTATAGTTTGTTTTGTGAATTTATGTATAGGAGGTTGGCAGGCCTCCTCCGCGTGCATGCACAAGTGCTGAAAAGCTGTGAAGCTTAACTATAGACTCTCACACCCAGAGAGGGATATCTGGAAGGTGCTGGACTTATCGAGTTTGATATATATATATATATATATATATATATATATGTTTAAATACATATTTGAAGAAAAAAAAATATGCAGCTTTCTATGCAATTTATGAACCTTATGCTAGAAGAGGGGAAAAAATTGGGAGAAATGTTGTTAGTAGTTTATAGAATAGAACAAACATTTTCATTTTATTCAAATAAATATCTAGAAATAGTAAAACCAGAGAAACTGATAATTTAGCAGTGGTCTCTTAATTATTTCAAGAGTTGTACATATCTCAAATTGCAAATGTGATGCCAAATTATGCTTAAAACCTCAAAGCCTCATTTGTAGTTTTCTAGTTCTCTACTGGGACTTTCAGAGAAAAACTTGCCCCAAAAAACAGAGAATTTGTAGCATTTTTGCTATCAGTCCATTTAAACAGAAATAGAGCCTTTTTTTTTTTTTACCTGTGAAAACTATATATATATATATGTTTTTTAAGTAGACAACCCAAGGTATTGATCTAGGCCCATTTTGGTATATTTTTTCACAAACTTTGTGTTTCTCACTAAAATTATTTACATACTGCTTGTGCAATCATGGCAAAAATGGTTTTAAATGCTTCTCTGGGATCCCCTTAGTTCATAAATAGCAGACATATATGGATTTGCCATTCCTTTTTGGTAATTAGAAGATCGCTAATTGCAGCTGCGCGCCACACTTCTATTGTTCCTGGCAGTGAGGGTGTTAATTAGGTAGTTTGTAAAGTTAATTTTAGCTTAAAGGGACATTGAACCCAAATTTTTCTTTCATGATTCAGATAGAGCATGAGATTTTAAGCAACTTTCTAATTTACTCCTATTATCAATTTTTCTTCATTCTCTTGCTATCTTTATTTGAAAAAGAAGGCATCTGAGCTTTTTTTGTTCAGACTCTGGACAGCACTTTTTATTGGTGGATGAATTTATCCACCAATCAACAAGAACAACCCAGGTTGTTCACAAAAAATGGGCCGGCATCTAAACTTACATTCTTGTATTTCAAATAAAGATACCAAGAGAATGACCACAAATTGATAATAGGAGTAAATTAGAAAGTAGCTTAAAATTTCCTGCTCTATCTGAATCATGAAAGAAAAAATTTGGGTTCAGTGTCCCTTTAAGTGCAGAGATTACCCTCCCACCTGACACTTCCCACCCCCTGATCCGGCCCATTTTTTGTTCAGTATCTGGGTAATGCTTACTGATTGGCGGCTAAATGTAGCCACCAATCAGCAAGCGCTATTCAGTGTTCAGAACCAAAAATGGGTCGCCTCCTAAGCTTACATTACTGCTTTTTCAAATAAAGATACCAATAGAATAGAGAAAAATTGATAATAGGAGTAAATTAGAAGGTTGCCTAAAATTGCTTGCTCTATCTGAATCATGAAAGAACAAATCTGGCTTTCATATCCCTTTAACTGATACCATTTCTCCTATACAGATATTTTATGCTTTTATTTTTTTAATACTATTGTTATTATTTCTATATAACTTTAAGTCATTACGTCTGAAGTTTGATTGCAAATGATAAAATATGGAAATTATTTTTGCAAACACTTTTAAATATTAAGAGAATAAGGTCCAACGCTCACTGCTACATTCCTACTCTATATTCCTCATTTCATGCAAGTGTATATAGCTTGTCTCATACCAAAAACGATCCAGAACTCAATAGACTTTTTTATGTTGGATATTTCAAGCGGACGTGTTTTCGCATTCAAACGGCTGCTTGATTAGTTGGCTAGCTCATAGCCAGATGTGGGCTTCTTTTTCATCCTTAACTCATTCACTGCCAAAATACGGGACCACCCTCTTTACTTTATCAAAAATACAATTAATTCTACATTTGATTTAAAGTGTTATTACATTTGTCAGATATTTTTATCTCAGTTAATTGTATCTATTTTTATAAGCACAGTTTATTTTGTTTTTATTTTTATTATTGTAAGCTCTTCAGAACAGGAACCTACTGTTTGTCATATCTATACCGTATATATATATATATATATATATATATATATATATATATATATATATATATACAGGTGGCTCTCGTTTTACAACGGTTCAATTTACACCGTTTCAGAATAACAACCTTTTTTTCCAGTCATGTGACTGCTAAAAAGCATTGAGAAGCAGTGCATTTATTAAAATAGCCAGTAGGGGGAGCTGTCTGCTTGTGTTTCAGCAAAGCCAAGCAAGCTGAAATTAATCAGTTTAACCAGACCTGAGCTATAGAGCAGATTTCACAAGATCTTCCTGTCTATAAATCAGTCCAGATTGGAATGCATAGAAAGAACTGTTTGCAGAAAAATGCAAGTGAAGTCTGTGCTGTGTGATTATTTTATTAGGCTTATAATGCTGTTTAGCAAATGTTTTTGTTCATTTAACCTAGTTTAATTATATATTCTGTGTTGTGTGATTATTTTATTAGGTTTATAATTCTGTTTAGCATTTAAAGTCTTCATTTCAAAGCTTTAAAAATAAATGTATTAGGTGTTACTTATGACAATTTTGATAGGGTCCTGGAACCTAACTCCCTCACTTCCCATTGACATACATTATAAACTGGGTTTAAATTTTCAACGGTTTCGATTTACAACCATTCCTTCTGGAACCTAACCCCGGCGTAAACTGAGGGCTACCTGTATATATATATAAAAGTTTCTTGTTAAGATCGGACTCTCTGAAAACAGTTTTCTAAAACATAAACTTTTATTTTATCATCATTAAACACTTTAGACCATAACATTTTGGTACCTAATTGTACACAGAATGCACAAAAGGTTGTGCTTGGAATTGTACAATCTGCATGCTTAATCCATTTGATAAAGGTACCAGTTAGGTACCGAAACGTTATGTGCTTAAAGGGACAGTAAACCCTACAATTTGCTTTCATGATTTGGATAGAACATACAATTTCAAAAAACTTTCCAACTGACTTCTGTTATCAAATTTGCTTCATTCTCTTTTTTATCCATTGCTGAGGGAGCAGCATTGCACTACTGGCAGCTAGCTGAACACATCTAGTTAGCCAATCACAAGAGACAAATGTGTGCAGACACCAATCAGCAGCTACCTGCCACTAGAGTAGGATATATATGAATTGTCTTTCAACAATGGATACAAAAAGAACGAAGCACATTTGAAAATAGAAGTGAATGTAAAAGTCTCTTAAAATAAAAAGCTATCTGAATCCTGCAAATTTAATTTTAACTTTCCAATCCCTTTAAGTTTTTACAATGATTAAAGTTAAGTTTTAGAAAACTGTTTCCAGAGACTGCGACCTTAAAGGGACACTAAACCCAATTTTTTTCTTTCATGATTTGGATAGAGCAGCAATTTCAAGCAACTTTCTATTTTACTCCTATTATCAAGTTTTCTTCGTTCTCTTGCTATCTTTAATTGAAAAGGCAGAAATCTAAGCATAGGGGCTGACACATTTTTGGTTCAGCACCTGGGTAGTGATTGCTGATTGGTGGCTACATTTAGCCATAAATCAGCAAGCATAACTCAGGTGCTGAACCAAAAATGTGCCGGCTTCTAACCTTAACATTTCTGCTTTATAAATAAAGATAGCAAGAGAACAAAGAAAACTTGATAATAGGAGTAAATTAGAAAGTTGCTTAAAATTGCATGTTCTGTCTGAATCGTGAAAGGAAAAAAAATGGCTTTAGTGTCCCTTTAACAAGGAACTGCTATCATCTTTGTGATCTAATTGGCACTCTGGTATTGGATGTACGAATGAACAGTGCCTCTTTTCACGTATGGATATATAGTACCCAAATCGGTTACAGCATCTGTCTGAATAAACGAACACCATGTTTTGTCAACCAATCTCTTCTGACCATTTTCCCTTTTTAGGGGAGCCAATTTGGGCTTTTTTTTACTGAAGTAGAGTAGTATAACCACTTCCATTTTTCTTTTATTTGTATCATCTAAAACATAAATATGGCATTTCAACATCTATTCATGTTTTGTTTTTTTTACAAAATATTTAAACTTTTTTGCAGGGCCGGATTGGCCTGCCAGGATACCAGGAGATTTCCCGGTGGGCTGCAGCAGCTGGGGCTGGAAAGTTATACTTTAAAGGAGTGATTAATGAATGCAATTGGTTTGTAGGGTTGCTATATAACATCAATCTGACATTTTTATTTAATACAAGGTAATATTTAATTCTGATAAAAAATATTGGGGAAGGAGCGTCCCAGTAAGCAAGTCCCCATGAGAAAAATGGGGCATGTGCCTTCTACCGACTCAACGAAAAATAGGGCTTGTCTTCACATTTTTCCAGGGCTGCTTTTTATCCTCAGTCCGGCCCTGCTTTTTTGTGACACTTGCATAGGTGTGCCTCTATCCAGTAGTAAAGCAGAAGCAGTTTTCTTTATTATATACATTCATTATTTATTGTGCCTCATTTTCCTGTGTGGGTTCACCTGCCCCCAAAGAGGTTGAAGAAGTCAATATTGATCAGTGGGTTAGCTCATGTATAATTGACCCTATAAGTGAGATAAACTATACTAAATAGGCTTTTTGAGGATTATGTCTCTGGACTGCAAAAATATACAAAGTTTGGTAAAAAAAATAGTGGTAAATGCTTTCAGGTTTTTTATTAATAATAAAGCAGCCACATCATGACCGTTTTATATATAAAATCATGACCCTATTTTATATATAAGATAAAAATTATAAAACCAAAAGTTATATTAGCTAAAACAGGAAACCTTGGATGTCAACAACAATCATGGCATTTTGGCAGCTAAAAAAGTTTGGTTATCAGTTTTCTTATGTAAGAATACTATGTGCCACTTACTAATCACAATTCCGGAATGTCTACCCCTAGAGATTCCTTCCTCAGGGACAGAGAAAACATCTTGAAACGCACGGCATCATCAACAGCTTTAGAGCGAAGACGCTGCATTTAGACCTTGATGTTTACTCCCAGGAGTTGAAGAAGAGACAAAATACTTAATGAATGCATCATTTATCATACATCCCACAGGGTTGGTCGCTCCACAGATGATCAGTATCTGATCTAATTACACAAAAGAAATGCATTGTTAATTATTTTGCTTTTGCTAATTTGTTCGACAATAGTCAGAGGGACTCCTGGGCATAGAAAAACAGTAACTTACAATCTCAGCTTTCCTAAAGTTCTTGCAGAAGAAACAGAATAATTCCAGAGTTATGTGGCTGCTGTACAGTTAATTATTTAAAATATTGCAATATCAAACTCCTTCATAACCCTTATTAGCTCACATTCCCAGGGTCGGTTTGATTTAAAGGGACAATGTACTCATGTAAGCAGCTGATTGATGTATTCAAAGAAGCGGCAGCGACACTTTTTAAATTAGTCCACCACTGGAAGGTTGATTTATGCTGCCGCCTCTTGTTTGCGTAACGTTTAAACTTTTCAGTATTGGTGACGATTTTAACAGAAAACACATTTTTGTAAGCATTTTTAGTACACTCCTGCAGGTTAATTGGACCACTAGGAACACATGATTGTTATTCAATTGGCAATTAGTTAGCTTAAATGGACATGAAAGACAATTTTTTTTCTTTTATGATTTAGACATAGTATCACAGAGTATGTGATTTTAAATAACTTTCCAGTTTATTACTATTATATAATGTGTTTTGTTCTATTGATATCATTTGTTGAAAAGGATACCTAGGAAGTCTCAGGAGCTACTAATTGGTGATTCTATATATATATGTAGCTCATGTTGGGCTAGATTACAAGTGAAGCGCTAATTTATTATCGCTCACCTGTTTACGGGCGCACAATAAATAACTAGCCATTACAAGTGACTGGTTAATGCTCCCACGAGCTTGCAGTAGCAATTAGCGCTCTGAAGATTAACCAGAGATCAGATCTCTGGTTAGTTTCCAATCAGTGTGTTCTCCTGTTACTTGGCAAATCCAAATAAACTCACTGCCACAAATCCTCTTAGTGGGCCGGAAACAATTCCTCTACTACCCTCTTTGTGTCCAACCATCAAACTCTCTTAGAAAGTAACCCAATAACCCACTGTTCCTCAGTTTGTTTGTGTTTATCCCTGAGTGTTTGTTAAACCTTCTTAATTTTATGATGTATTTAAATTATATTTAATAAATTTCATCCAATCAGCTCCTGTCCCGTGCCATAGGATTGACTTACATGTGTGATGAGCTGGGATCCCAGCAAACAAGTCCTTCTAGCGTATGATGTAAGAGACTGAGACTTTTGGGAATACTATTTATTTTCTTTGAGAACGCTCTTTTGTTGCCTGATACATTTGAAAAGACATTTAACTCCAGGTTCATTTTGCTGCTACTTACCTTTCTTCCTTATATAAAGGGAGACCATCTATATATTTTTTTGTAAGAGCTTTTAAACAGTATAACTTATTTTATTGTGAAATAACCAGTGATATAGTAACTATTTAACTTTTATATGTGTTAATAAATCAGTAAACATTTTATTATATAATAACTCTCTCTGTGCTTTTTGCTATATTGCTCTATGAGTCTTGCTCTTTACTCTTTGAGGAAATATTGGAGACTACAACAAAGATAGCTTATTGAAGATTGTTTATGTATTTTGATCTTTGTTAGCCCAAATTTAAGTATTCTATTTTTATTGGTGATATATGATGGTTCACTTTTTATTATGTGTATATATATATTTGTCTTTTTTGAATACTATATTGTCACATATTATATTCTATTGTATCACAAACTTTTTTATATATATATTTTATTTTATCTTATGCCTCACGGCATGGGAAAGAGGCTCCCATTAGAGCCTATGGAAGCGAGGTCGCATTCGCATTGCGCTCAACTTGTAATAATACCAGAGCACATTTGTGTGCACTGATATTACTGAGTGGAGTGCAAATATCACGCTTGAGTAAGTGCTATTTTGTGCTCCACTTGTAATCTGGTCCATTATTGGCTCACCCAGATTCTTTAACAAAGGATATGAAGAGAGTGAAGCAAATTATATAATAGAAGTAAGTAAGAAAGTTGTTTAAAATTGTATTCTCTTTATGAATCATGAAAGAAATGATACAAGACAAACTGTATAAAATGCTGGTGCACAGAGCATATCTAGATATGTTCCCCACTCCCATGGGCAGTAAAAGGTGTACATGAAAAGTGATAGCTTTTACTAGAAACATTTTTACTAATACACATTTATTGTAAAAATACTTCTAATAAAATGTAAACTTCACAGATAATCATTTACATTTTAGCTGGAATGCCACTTTAAGCGTCTTCGCGTAAAAGAAAATAAAGCATAGGTCTTTTTATTTAATAAATAATAGTTTGTGTCTGTCTCATTTGGATCCCACTGACTCATGTGAAAGAAAGTACATTACACCAGTCAGGGCTGAACTTAATGGTCAGTCGTGACTTTCCAATTCTGTATATTTATTTACTAACATTTCCCAATGTAACCTTTTCTTTCAAACACGTTGCAGAATGTTTTGTGCTAAAGCCCCAGTCACAAACAGAAATGACTGCAATGTTTTCATTGTTAAATAAAATATAAAAAAGTATAAAAGTGCAACCATGGCTTTAATTTCCTAAAACTTTCCTTTTCTATCTCAAGGACCTGTAAAAACTAACCAGGTACTGGTACAAGAGTATGTAAAGTGTATGATACTTTAGCAATGACACTTGTTTAAATTGTTTTATGCCAAAGCATTAATTAAGTATAAACTAATCAGTTAATTTGCCAACAGTCGAGACAGACTTCATTCGTATTGCAAATTCTTCTGGGACTCTAGTTCATTATTTCAAAGAAATATTGATGTATGCACTGCATATATTTATCTTTATGCACATTAGGCAGACTGGGTACTGCAGTTTGTAAGAATACCATTAATGAGCAAACAATCTGCCCAGATGACTGGTTACATCATAAGAACTATATGTTAACCTTTTTGCTGAAATGTGTTGCAGAACTCTCTAGCAGACAACGGGTTAAGTGTTTTATTAATAGATGAATGTGCACTGTACAGCTCTTTCTCATGCTTAACTTGAGTATCTTTAAGAGTGTTTCATGCCTTACTGACAATAAAGTGGTTGGTATCAACATTTCACAAGCATTAGTGTCTATAAAGGGATTAAAGCACAAATCAATATCCTAAGAGTGTACTCATGCATGCAACTAATATCAGTGTTGGCCCCATATGTCTACACTTATTCAGCTTTGTATAGTTTTGTTACATACAGAAGCAGATCAGAGTTTGATGGGTTTATTGGCTTAATACCATAATAAAAAGGCAGGACCAGCACTTCCTATTCTCACTTCTTCAAATAACTTACTTAGAAATCTAATAACAACAATCAGCTGGGAACATCAATTCCGTAGCCGCTGGATTAAGGTTGAGTGGGGCCAAACTCCAGCTGTGTTGGGTCTTCACAAAGTTTTTCCTGGACTAAATTGACTAAGCTTAAAGTCTTATTAAGGTTATTTCATGAAACTTTACACAAACACAGAGCTCTTGCTGATTTACTTTGTTAGAAAAAGTTGTTTTTTTCCCTTAACTTGCGGATAGTTTGTGTTTTAATACTGATAATTATAAGGACGCATGATCAAACATTTTATTGATTTATAAAACACCAAACACATATATTTACAGCAATAATCTTTGTAATAAATATGGGGTAGAGGAAGTGAAATGTAGAGGAGTAGTGAAACAAGGTAGCATTTCTCAACAGGCCAGATTTTCATTATATCTTAACTATAGTGCAGGTGAAACAATCAGCCAATCAGTAACCATGGTTACCAGGGCTGGATTGGGCAGCCGGGATACCATGAAAAATCCCGATGGGCCACCAGCCGGCAGCTCAGCTGGACTGCCTGAGCTCAGGCTGGCTCAGCTGCTGCAGTAGAGAGAGTGTGATTGTGATGTAATACATACTTAGGCTAAGGCATGCTACTAGACTGTGACTGCTTAACCTAACCCCCTCCTGCCCCAACCGTAGTACCGCAAGCCAATCAGACTGAGTCTGTGTCTGTCTGTCACACACAGCTCAGTCTGTCACTGGATGAGCCAAGGGAATGTGGGGGTGGGCCAGCCCGCCTTATGTCACACTGAGTTGACTAACTTCACTTTCGTCACTTCGTCGTCTCACACACGTGACATAGTGGAGGGAGCCTAGTTAAGTGCAACACAGAGGCAGAGAACAGTCAGTCAGTGAACACCACCACCAGGTCACAGTGCATATATATAGATACTACATTGCTGTGTGAGTTATTAGCCATTTCATAAAAAAACGGTTAGAGGTAAGCACCCTTCTGGGATAACTGGTTTACCACCACTTTGGCTAGGAATCTAATACAAGTCTAATTTACTGTGCTTCTGTTGCTTCCTTGATTGTGTTGTAGCACTGGGATAATTAATATAGGGTAATGTAATAGAGTTATACTGGGTCAAATTAAGCTGTTGTGGGTGTTTTTTGGGCAGCTTCCTGCACAGCTCAGAGGGGAATTTCAAGCCAGCGAGAGCATAGTTGGCTGGGCTTGAGGGGGCATGGCTGAGCTGGAGGGGGCGGGGTGGGGGGTCTATACAAATTTCCAGGGCCAGTCTGATCTCCCAGTCCGGCCCTGATGGTTACTAACCTGCTCTCAAGCATTAGCTGATTATTTCACTTGTGCTCTAGTTCAGATATCATGAAAATCTGGCCTGTTAGGGGTACTTGAGGACTGGAGTTTAGAAACACATAAAAAGAGGAGCTATGAAAACTAACAAGGAAGAAGCAGGGGTGAAGTAAAGTAGTAATGAGGTATAAAAGCAGAAAGGTATAGGAGTAGTGAAGTGGGGCAGCAGTGAGTTAACAGAATACACAGGAGGACAAGCAGTGAGGTGGATTAGATATGTTGTAGAGATTATTTAAGTAGAGGAACAGTGAGGTAGAGGAGAAGAGATGTACGAGAGGTAGAGAAGTACTGGGTCAGTGCAACACTGTGGCACAGGAGCAGTGATGTAGAAGATCGGTGATGTAGAGAACAAAATAGGAAGAGGAACGATAATGCAAAGGAACAGGGAGGTAGAGGATTAAAGTGGAAAAGGGTTGATACGAGAGTGGAACACTGAGGTGGATGCAGTGATGTAGAAGATCAGTGACATAGAGGAGTAAAAAGGAAGAGGGTTGATAAGAGAGAGAAGAACACTGAGGTAGGAGCAATGATGTAGAAGATCAGTTACATAGAGGAGTAAAGAGAAAGAGGTTGATAAGAGAGGAACACTGAGGTAGGAGCAGTGATGTAGAAGATCAGTGACATAGAAGAGTAAAGAGAAAGAGATTGATAAGAGAGGAACACTGAGGTAGGTGCAGTGATATAGAAGATCAGTGACATAGAGGAGTAAAGAGGAAGAGGGTTGATAAGATAGAGGGACACTGAGGTAGGGGCAGTGATGTAAAATATCAATGATATAGAGGAATAAAAGGAAGAGGGTTGATAAGAGAGAGAAGAACACTGAGGTAGGAGCAATGATGTAGAAGATCAGTGACATAGAGGAGTAAAGAGGAAGAGGTTGATAAGAGAGGAACACTGAGATAGGTGCAGTGATGTAGAAGATCAGTGACATAGAGGAATAAAAGGAAGAGGGTTGATAAGAGAGAGAAGAACACTATGGTAGGAGCAATGATGTAGAAGATCGGTGACATAGAGGAGTAAAGAGAAAGAGGTTGATAAGATAGAGGAACACTGAGGTAGGAGCAGTGATGTAGAAGATCAGTGACATAGAGGAGTAAGGAGAAAAGAGTTTATAAGAGAAAGGAACACTTAGGTAGAAGCAGTGATGTAGGAGATCAGTGACATAGAGGAGTAAAGAGGAAGAGGGTTGATAAGATAGAGGAACACTGAGGTAGGAGCAGTGATGTAGAAGATCAGTGACATAGAGGAGTAAGGAGCAAAAGAGTTTATAAGAGAGAGGAACGCTGAGGTAGAAGCAGTGATGTAGAAGATCAGTGACATAGAGGAATAAAGAGGAAGAGGGTTAATAAGAGAGAGGAACACTGAGGTTGGAACAGTGATGTGGAAGATTAGTAACATAGAGGAGTAAAGCAGAAGAGAGTTGATAAGAGAGAGGAATACTGAAGTAAAAGCATTGATGTAGAAGATCAGTGACATAGAGGAGTAAAGAGGAAGAGGGTTAAAAAGAGAGAAGAACAATGAGGCACAGGAGCAGTAATGTAGAAGATCAGTGACATAGAGGAGTAAAGAGGAAGAGGGTTGAAAAGAGAGAAGAACACTGAGGCACAGGAGCAGTGATGTAGAAGATTAGTAACATAGAGTTGTAAAGAAGAAGAGGGTTGATAAGAGAGAAGAACACTGAGGTAGGAGCAGTGATGTAGAAAATGAGGGACATAAAGGAGTAAAGAGGAAGAGGGTTGAAAAGAGAGAAGAACACTGAGGCACAGGAGCAGTGATGTAGAAGATCAGTGACATAAAGGAGTAAAGAGGAAGAGGGCTGATAAGAGAGGAACACTGAGGTAGGAGCAATGATGTAGAAGATCAGTGACAAAGAGGAGTAAAGAGGAAGATGATTGATAAGAGAAAGGAACACTGACGTAGGAGCAGTGATGTAAAAGATCAGTGGCATAGAGGAGTAAAGAGGTAGATGGTTGATAAGAGAGAAGAACACTGAGGTAAAGGGTTATAGAAGTGAAGGAAGATTGTTGTAGAAAAGCAGAGAGGTAGGGGAGCAGTAAACATAAAGGAGAGGTAAGGAAGAGGAGTAGAGAGGTAGAACAGTAGTGAGGAAGATGATAGTAGACAAGAAGAGAGATGAGGAAAATGACTACTGGTGTAAAGAAGCAGTGAGGTAGAGGTGTACTGATGTTTAAGAGCAGCAAAGTATATGGGTTCTGATATAAATGACCAGTTATGCAGAGTAGTATTGATGCAGAGAAACATTGATAAAGAGGAGTACTGATGAAGAAGAGCAGTGAGGAATAGGAGCAATGAGGTATAGGCGTACTAAAGTAGAGGAACAGTAAGGTAGAGGTGTACTGACATAGACAAGAAGTGAGGTAAAGGCGTACTAAAATAGAGGAGCAGTGAGTTAGAGGACCAGTGAGGTAGAGGTGTACTGACGTAGAAGAGCAGTGAGGTAGAAGCGTACTAATGTAGAGGAGCATTTAGGTAGAGGCATACTAAATTACAAGATTAGTGAAGTAGAAAAGTAGTGGGGTAGAAGTGTACTAAAGTAGAGTAGAAGTGAGCTAGAGGTGTACTGATGTAGAGGAGCAGTGAGGTAGTGGTGTACTGATGTAGAGGAGCAGTGAGGTAGAGGTGTACAGATGTAGATGAACAGTGAGCTAGAGGTGTATTGACGTAGAGGAGCAGTGAGCTAGAGGTGTACTTATGTAGGGAGGTAGTGAGCTAGAGGTGTACTGACATAGAGGAGCAGTGAGCTAGAAGCATACTGATGTAGAGGTGCAGTGAGGCAGAACAATACGGACAGTATGATGTAGAGGACCAGTGAGGAAGAAGAGCAGCGAGGAAGAGAAGCAGGGAAAAAGGAAGTAATAATGTGAAGAGTAGTGAGATGGAGCAGCAGTTGAGTTTCACAAACAAATGATTCATCACAATCTTGAAATTCAGATCATTCCTATACTATACATCAGATACACATATAATACAGAGTAACTTGGGAGCCAAATACAAGACATTGGAGGTCAGCACTTTGAGCCATAGAATTGGAATAGTGTTATTAATGAAAACTTATGAGAGACTTGAAAAGTTAATACTAGTTTCCACCAATGTAACACCTCCCTAAAGATTCCTTGTTATGTGCATATTGTTTGCAGCGATCTCAGCACCTCAATTAGTGAAGACCGCTGAAGAGATGACAAAAAAAAGAAAGAAACATTTAAAGGGGACTTTATGAAAGTGATTTGTAGGCTTAAGGCATTAATATAAGTTATTAGAAATCATTTGCTACTTGTGACAAATCTGCTAAACGTGAGGGTATACTCAAAGGGACCGATTTATCAAAGTGTCAATCTCGATGCATTCGCTGGAGTCAATACGCTCGCCAGACATCGCTGCCGCGAATCCACATACATTGCCCTTATTTATTAAAAAGTCTGTCAAAAACATGTGCATCAAGTACGGAGCGATGAGCAAAGGACTGTTGATAAATAAGTCATAGATGTTGCGGATATTCTGTTTTTTAAAACTTTATGTATACCATATCATTACTGTCAATGAACAAGCACATTTCTTTAAAGCTAATCTTTTATTTTTCATCTGTTAATGTCCAAGAAATAGCTAGATGTATACCTGAACAAACAATAATATCTCATTGTTTTATTTATTTGTTATAAAAAAATCTGTTATATGATATTTTCACATAAATTAATGCGTAAATCTGTTATATGATATTTTCACATAAATTAATGCGTATTTGTATTTCTAGAAATCATGATATGACTATCTCATGTTTTTTTCTTTTTCTAAAAGGATTATTAATGCTAGAATTTTTACATATATCTTTGCACATACTTGTGTATATATATATATATATATATATATATATATATATATATATATATATATATAGAGTAAAGAAATTACCTGAATCCAATGGGCGGTCTCCGTATTGCAAAAGGATCCAAAAACAGCAGGCACAACAGGCTTTTGAGCATCAATCCGTTTTAATAGTGAAGAAAAAACCAGATGTTTCGGCTCTAACAGGAGCCTTTTTCAATGGTGTTCAGACTTGAAGCAGTGAACAAGTGCGCAAACGCACGAAACATGTCTGCATGAGGATCAGCTCACCAACCTGATTGTTTGAGTCACTGCTGGCTTGTCTTGTAGGACATCGTGTTACATGTCCTTTTTACATTTTTGGAATAAAAGATGTTTTTACCCTTATCTCCTGCCTGGAATATACTTTCTTCACTTTTCTCCAGAATATTTGAGCACAACTTCTCTTCTTTGTATATTGTATTGCTTTTGCCTGGGACATGTGTGGCAGACACGCCTGAAGCTGCAGCCTATCATCTGGACTTACACAGGGGGTGTCCCCCCCGCCCACTCTCCATTGTACCGGGTCTCACTTTTACACCAGACGCTCAGGAGGAGCGCAATGTGCAGTGAATAATCTTGACTATATACAGCTAGCCCTCACTATACACCGGGGTTAGGTTCCAGAAGGAATGGTTGTAAATCGAAACCGTTGTAAATTGAAACCCAGTTTATAATGCAAGTCAATGGGAAGTGAGGGAGATCGGTTCCAGGCCCCTCTCAAAATTTTCATAAGTAACACCTAATACATTATTTTTAAAGCTTTGATATTAAGACTTTTAATGCTAAACAGCATTATAAACCTAATAAAATAATCACACAACACAGAATATATAATTAAACTAAGTTAAATGAACAAAAAAATTGCTAAGCAGCATTATAAACCTAATAAAATAATCACACAACACAGACTTCACTTGCATTTTTCTGCAAACAGTGCTCTCTATGCATTCCAATCTGGACTGATTTATAGACAGGAAGATCTTGTTCCTTTAAAATCTGTTCGATTGCTCAGGTCTGGTTAAACTGATTAATTTCAGCTTGCTTGGCTTTGCTGAAAAACAAGCGGAGAGCTCCACCTACTGGCTATTTTAATAAATGCACTGCTTTTCAATGCTTTTCAATAGCAGTCACATGACTGCAAAAAAGGTTGTTATTCTGAAACGGTGTAAATTGAATCATTGTAAAACGAGGGCCACCTGTATATATATATATATGTGTGTGTGTGTTATGTTAGATTTTTTTCCAAAAATATTTACATGTCCCTAAATTTTATTTTATTCTAAACAATGTTGTCTTTCATGCCTCTGTGTTTATTTATACCACTATATGTATATAGTGTAAAAATATTATTATTCTGAGCAAGAATAATATGCAAATAAAACATGTTATCAGGGTATCATGTATTTATTTGCAATCAATGGACATTTTAAGAGCTGGGCCAGTTTTCTCTCTGCATCTGTGTAACCCTTCCTGATTACACTCTAGTTTGAAACACCACCCCTACATTGGTGTTATAAAATGGGCTGGCATATGAGATGACATTTCTTAATGAAAATGAAATTGAAGAGAAGGAAGAAAAACACTGAAAATAGCAATAGTAAAGAGTTGATTTTCATTTCTGCTATATCTGATTCATGACAGTTTAATGTTAGGTGGACTATACCTTTGAGCTATCATTTTAAGACTATATTGAATCAAACATCAACCGATTTTTAAAATCATTTTTTTTTAAAAGATTACACTGTGTGTCCTAATCATCAATGTTTAACTTTAATACTAATTTTACATATACACACTTTTAAAGTATAATACACAATGTAACAAATGGCACTTACAAGTTCTGATGAGTGATCAATGACACAAGTATTGAGCAATTTGATTAGTTAGTGATAGTATATAATGTATATTTAAATCAGAATGGCTGATGTCATAAATAATGTGATTATGCATTTCCCAATCAAAAGTGGTGGAAAATGTCACTAGTTTGTGGGTTGTTTAGGAGTTTGAGTATTGCGTCCAATTTGATGCGAAGTATTGCGTCAAATTTGGTGCGAAATGCCTTAAAAATTGTGAAATTAGATTAATAAAAAAAGGAAGTTAGCTATAGGGGCATATTTATCATGCTCCTTCAGGCTCGCCGGAAACAAAGTTATGAAGCAGCGGTCTAAAGACCGCTGCTTCATAACTTGTCCGCCTGCTCTGAGGCGGTGGACAGAAATCAACCCGATCGAATACGATCGCATTGATTGACACCCCCTGCTAGCAGCTGTTTGGCTATGAATCTGCATTGGGCAGCATTGCACCAGCAGTTTACAAGAACTGCTGGTGCAATGATAAATGCCGACAGCGTATGCTGTCGGCATTTATCGATGTGCCGTGATGTGCAGCGGACATGATACTCTACTTCGTATTATGTCCGCTTGCACATTGGTAAATAGGCCCCATAGTATGTAATGTATTTATTTCATTTTTATTCATATATCTACTAGTCCTGCTGCCAGACAGACATTACCTGTCATTAAACTACTTTTGAAATGAATTTGTCTCTTGAAATTACATGTGATTATAATATTATTAGTTCACATATCATTTAGATACTGAACATGCGTCTTTGTTGTCTGTGTGATTTAGAAAGAGTATACAATTGTATTCAACTCCCATTGATTTCTATGGCATTCGCAACCGATAGGTACGCTGCGGTGTAAAAGACGCAAGCGTACCTGTTGAATGTTTGATAAATTGGGAAGAGGGTCAAATAGAGTAGAATGTGAATTCGAAACATCTGGAATGATGCAAGCATCGATCTGCATCGGATTGAGATTGACAATGTTGATGCTTTGTTAATTATGACGGATTCAATTTGCATCTAATATGATGCGAGATTCAATTGGATTCCATCGTATTATCAGTTGAAGCTTTGCTTAATCGGCCCCAAAATGTGTATAATTCATATTCAAGAGAAATATTTAAACATCTTAACGGTGTGTATGTGTGTGCACATGTGTATATGTGTGTATGTATGTATATACTGTATGTGTGTACATGTGTGTGTATTTATGTGTGTTTGTGTGTGTGCATGTGTGTATGTATGTACGTGTGCGTGTATATGTGAGTGTGTGTGTGTATGTGTGTATATGTGTGTGTGTATGAGTGAATAAGCATGTGTGTGTACATGTGTATGTATGTATGCTTGTGTGTACATATGTGTGCGTGTGTGTCTGCGTGTGAGAAAAGCTGTTTATTTTTAAGTTTTTTTGTTTTTGTTTTTTTAAATAAAATTCTTTAAAAAATATAGCATATAGGTTTTCAAACCTGTCTTTAGGCCTCCCTAGCATGCCGGATTTTTAGGATATCTGAACTGGAGCCCAGGGTAAATAATCAGCTGATTAGTATACATGATTTTTTTACCTGCTCTTACCCAAGGTAATCCTGAAAATCTGTCCTGTTATGGAGGCCTGAGAACAGGTTTGAAAATCAGTACACTAGACCCTGGTTTCTCAACAGCTGGGCCACAGCCCAGTTTGGGTTGCCACCTCAGCCATGTTTTCCTGGACATCTATAAGTTACACATGCTGCAAGGTGTGCAAAGAAAAATGTATTGTGTTCCTGCAGAGCTCTATTCATGTTCCTCCCTGCACACCCTGCAGCATGTGTAACTTATGAGTGTCCAGGAAAAGATGGCCAAGGTGGCAACCATAAGCCCAGTACTGGACCTTAACAGCTGTCCTGGTGGGCCATGATCTGAAATACCCCCACTGCGCACTGTGACAGTCCTGCTGCTCCACACACAAGAAATACTGGGCAGGCCTGTCAGAGTGCCAGTGCACATGTATGTGTGTACACTGTGCACATATTGGTGGCAGTTCAGTATGAGGACAGCATGGGACAAGGAGCAGATTGGACTGGATCTGGGCACCGCAGTTAAGTGATAACTGCCCACTGACCCCAATGAATGTATATACTTTACTGGAAATGTCAAGCGATGTGTGTGTATATATAAAGATATATAGATACACACACAAATACACTACAGGACCCTGGACACATCCGGCTAAAATATACCGGGCCTTGAGTTCATTTGGGTTGAGAACCACTGCACTAGACTATACTTTTAAGCCTTATGTTAAGAAACAGGTTGGAACAAAAAAGGTTTTGAATATTATTAATTTATTTGTTACCTTTAGTAAACAACTTCTATATGGTGCAGCTAGTTTCTGTGTTCCATAAGCCACAAACATTTCTCCATCGTTACGTGAGATAAAAGCATTTGACCTACTGTATGTTTGAAAAGAACAGCATGCCGGCACTTTGGACAGATTGTTCACAAGAGGAATTTTGCACCTGTTATGAGTTTAGCCAGAGGTTACCTATTCTGGATAATCGGGACGCTGTTAATGCACAACAATTTGTATCAATGTGTGCAATCAACATTTCCAAAATAGAGTGACTATAAACTATTGCTTCTTCTTAATAAACAAGTACTTACGTCATATTACGTTTGTTTGCTGAAGACTCCTTTCTTTAATAGTCTTTGATTAAACTGCAATAACACACTTCACATGCATAATATTTTTTTAGCCAGTACGAACCATTGTTTATTCATAATTTTCAAAGTAATTTACAAATGTTTTTAAAAAAAAAAACTTTCTAGGAGTTTGAAAAATCAGATTTTTTTAGTAGAGTTTTTTTTTAATTTTTTTAACCCCCCTGGCTGCTAAATTGGCCAAAGCATTCCTGCTCTCTTTAGAAGTGAAGGAGTAACTGCATGTAATAGACACTACTATAAAGAAGAATATGCAAAGATACTGATCTAAAAATCCAGTATAAAACTATTACATACTTACTTAGAAGCTCCCTGTCTAGTACAGATGATGAGGTTAGGCTGGGACACCCAGTGAAAAGGGCTGGGAAAGCAGGAAGGGCAGACACTCCCCTACTCCCCTGCATATGAAAAGACCCTTTAGACAAACAGGAGCAATTGGAGCCTGTAGACCTCGGTCTTCATCTGATACTTTGGGGCTTGGTTAGGAAACTGAAAATCAGCAAAAAGTTATTAAGAAATAAGCAAAACTAAACATTGTTACAAAAATACTCCCAGAGGTGGTATATAAATGTATCATCTACAAAACATTTTAGCAAATAAATATCTAGTGTATAATGTCCCTTTAATCATTATAAAATATGTCATCGGGCATCAGTGAGTAATATTGTATGTACATAGGAAATAATCATTTATTCATTTATCAGATATTTGTAAATGATTTTAGATTATTTAAAGGGGCATGAAACCCAACATTTTTCTGTTATGATCAAGATAGATCAGCAATTTATTTTAATTATCATATTTTATACATTCTCTTGGTATCTTCTGTTGAAAAGCAGCAATGCACTAGGAGAGGTGGCTGAACACGTAGGATGAGCCAATGACAAGATACATATATGCACAGGTACCAATCAGTAGCTAGTAGTGCATTGCTGCTCCAGAGCCCACCTAAATACCAAGAGAACCAAATATTCTTGTAATGGATGGCTATTTACTGAGCACTCGAATTTGCACATTTACAGGAGTGTGATAAATTAGCGCTCCACTTGTAATCTAGCCCAAAATATGTTAATACAAATGAGTATTTACTGAGCATTTAAATCTTTTACACGTGCACAATGATAAAACAGGCAAAAGCTTTTTTTTTCTTTTTTTTTTTAAACTAAACTTAAAAAAATAACATCACTATTAAGAACCTGCTGCTTTTTTTAGTTGAAATATTTGTCATAACAAAAATATTAAAACACGTGTCTCATTTATGGCAGCTGGTTATTGGGGAAGCACACAATTTGCAATAACAAAAACTAAAAAAAAGAACCTGTCAATCATATAGTTCTATGAAAATGATATCTTTATAAATACTCCCTAAGAAAGAAACCATCTGGTGTTAGTCTTTAAATGTGTCATATTCTTAAAGAAACTTAAACCTTGATTTCAGTGAGCTTCCATTACAAGTTACATCCTACAGATACTGATCTGTCTGCAGCCTTTGATACTGTTGATCACCCTCTTTTGCTTCAAACCCTCCAGTCTTTCGGGATTTGCGAGTGCGACACAGCCCTGTCATGGTTCTCCTCCTGCCTGTCTTAACCGTACCTTTAGTGAAGCCTTTTCTGGTGCATCTTCTGCTCCTCTACCACTTTTTGTTGGGGTACCACAAGGCTCTGTCCTTGGCCCCCTTCTCTTCTCAATCTATATATCATTATTAGTTTCTTTAATTAACTCCCAAAGGATAAAAATAACTTGTGAAAAAATCCACGTGGAAAACTTAAAGTTTTCCACGTGGATTTTTTTCACGTTATTTTTATTTTTATACACCTCACGGATTTACAATTTTTTAATTTAGAAGCTGAACCACAATAATTTGACCAACCCAACGTTTACATTCTACTATTATTGACTTCACGTTATATTTCTACACGTCACTTTGGAGGAAACACTACTGGATTCACTTACATATAACCGGTTGAACATTTGAACATTTTTTATGTACGCCAATTTTTGTGAACACTATTTTTTGTGAATGCTATTTTTCTTTGTTGACAGCTATTGTGTGCACTCAATCACTCACTTAGGTTGTTTATATTATTGAATGTACATGTCCTTCTAACTCCTCATCACTGGCTCACTAAGTCAGCGTCACATGCTTTACTCCATTGGATATTTTTAGATACTTTTAGATTTGTTTATTATATATTTTTTTTTGTTAAGTCAGACATGGATCCATGCGTCTGATTGCCATTTGTAAATTTTTATATGTATTAAAATGTACTTTTTACTAGCCTTTTAAGCTTTTTAGCGCTTACTCTCTCCCCATTTTAACTTTTATATTGTTAGCCTACTAGGAGGCTATATAGTTAGTAAGCTTAAGGCCCTGGGTGTAGCGCTCGGTCCACTTCTCCTGTTCTTTAAGATATAAAGTCACTTTCTCATCATTTCCCACCTTGACTATTTCAACTCCATTCTCTCTGGTCTCCCTAGTTTATAATCCATAATGAATTTCTCTGCCACGCTGATCTTCCTTACACTTCACTCTTATTCTGCTGCCCCTCTCTGCCAATCCCTATATCCTCCAGAATTAAACACAAAGCTCTGATTCTGACATCCAAGGCCCTTAATGGCTCTGCTCTCCCCTATATCTCCAACCTCGTCTTCAGATGCTCTCCCTCCCGTGCCCTTCACTCTGCTCGCGACCTCCTCCTCTCTTGTTACCTCTTCACATTCCCATCTACAGGAATTCTCCAACCAGTCTCCTGTTTTGTGGAACTCTCTGCCTCGCTTCACAAGACTCCCCCCTTGTTTTTAAAGCTTCAAGTGCTCTTTAAAGACTCTGCTGTTCAGGGATGCATACAATATATGCTAACCTTTTCAAACCTCAGTCCTCCCCTCCTTTGTTATGCCTGTGAACCCCATAACATGCAAGCCTACAAGCTCAGTTGTTAGTAGATCACGTTCATGAGAGCTAATTTACAACAGCGCAACTCTTGGCAGGGCCCTCTGCCCACTTGTTTCCTATAAATGTTTCCTGCATATCATGACTATGTTTTTAGCACTGCAGAATCTGTTGGAGCTCTATAAATAACTGATAATAATAATAATAGAAACTGCAGTTTGTTGGATTTTGATTGTCCAAAAGTCCTGTCCCATTTTCTCACCCTTTTAGTAATATGTAGATTTTACAAAGTGTACCGTAGTACAGTGTTATGCTGCTTTTACATGAACAGTCTATCCGTGTCTAGTGATTCAGTCAATGTAACGTTTCTAACCTTTTATTATTACTATATTATTTAAAGTTGCATTATGCAACATTTAATTACAAGACATTTTTATAGAATAACATACCATCAAAGTTAATATCTATTCTATTTTGCTGATTTTTTTTTCAATAGCTAATTTATTACCTTTTTTTACTTTATTTGGAGGAGACAATGTAGGCTTGCTTCTGTAAGGCTATTGTTCTGCACTTGTTATCAATAAAAGTAAATTAGGAAAATATATGTAGCGGGGTTAGAATTGAAAAGTCTGTAGTTAACATTTAAAATTCTAAAAATTTGAAAATCCACACTTTTCAGAGCTAAATTACATGAAAAGGCTGCAAAATAAATATTGAATGTTGTTTTGCTCTAAATTACTAAACATTTATATTCAAATTTCAAGGTGTTTCCTGTCTTTTTAACTTGGCATGCTTGCTTAAACTTAATTATAATTTTATATTTTATGATATTTCTGCACTAAACATTTTTTGGCCTCTAGTTATCAAGCCGTCAACCGCAAATACGCTGGAATTCCGCAGCGTATTTGTGGCAAGGCTGATTTGCCATAGTTATCAAGCCCTACAGACCGGCAAAAGTAGAATCTAGTGACGTAAGCTACGATCCGCTGGTCTCAGTCCGACACAGATCGATTCTTACGTCACTCTAGATGTGCCGAACGCAAGTTAGGCACAATCTGACTACTTTTGCTAGTTATCAAAGAACTAGCAGGTACGCTCGGCACTTTCCGGCCCAGCGTACCTGGTTTTCAATACCGATACTGTTCCGATCAGCCAATAGAATGCGAGGTCAATCCGATTGGCTGATTGGAAAAGCCAATCGGATTGAGCTTCAATCCGATTGGCTGATTGAATCAGCCAATCGGATTTTTCCTACCTTAATTCCGATTGGCTGATAGAATCCTATCAGCCAATCGGAATTTGAGGGACGCCATCTTGGATGAAGTCCCTTAAAGGAACCTTCATTCGTCGGGTAGTCGTCGGGACAGCAGGATGTTCCACGTCGGAGGTCTGCAAGATGGAGCTGCGGTTGGATGAAGATAGAAGACGCCGCTTGGATGAAGACATCTACCGGATGGTGGACCTCTTCTGCCCCGCTTGGATGAAGACTTCGGCCGGATGGAGGACCTCTTCTTGCCCCGCTTGGATGAAGAATTCGGCCCGGCTGGGTGAACACGGCTCAAGGTAGAGTGATCTTCAGGGGGTTAGTGTTTTTTTAAGGGGGGTTTGGGTGGGTTAGAGTAGGGGTATGTGGGTGGTGGGTTTTAATGTTGGGGGGTTGTATTTTTTTTTACAGTTAAAAGAGCTGATTACTTTGGGGCAATGCCCCGCAAAAAGCCCTTTTAAGGGCTGGTAAAAGAGCTGATTACTTTGTAATTTAGAATAGGGTAGGGCATTTTTTTTATTTTGGGGGGCTTTATTATTTTATTAGGGGGCTTAGATTAGGTGTAATTAGTTTAAACTTCTTGTAATTCTTTTTTTTATTTTCTGTAATTTAGTGTTTGATTTTTTGTACTATAGTTTAGTTTATTTCATTGAATTTAATTTTAGGTAATTGTAGTTAATTTAATTAATTTAATAATAGTGTAGTGTTAGGTTTAATTGTAACTTAGGTTAGGATTTATTTTACAGGTAATTTTGTAAGTATTTTAGCTAGGTAGTTATAAAATAGTTAATAACTATTTAATAACTATTGTACCTGGTTAAAATAAATACAAAGTTGCCTGTAAAATAAAATTAAATCCTAAAATAGCTACAATATAACTATTAGTTATATTGTAGCTATATTAGGATTTATTTTATAGGTAAGTATTTATTTTTAAATAGGAATAATTTAGTTAATAATAGTAATTTTTATTTAGATATATTTAAATAATATTTAAGTTAGGGAGGTGTTAGGGTTAGACTAAGGTTTAGGGGTTAATATGTTTAATATAGTGGCGGCGGTGTAGGGGGGGCAGGATAGGGGTTAATAAATTTAATATAGGTGACGGCAGTATAGGGGGGCAGGATAGGGGTTAATAAATATAATGTAGGTGGCTGCGGTATGGGGGGGCAGGATAGGGGTTAATAAATTTAATATAGGTGGCGGCGGTATAGGGTGCAGCAGATTAGGGGTTAATAGGTATTATGTAGGTGGCGGCAGGTCCGGGAGCGGCGGTTTAGGGGTTAATATATTTATTATAGTTGCGGCGGGGTCCGGGAGCGGTGGTTTAAGGGTTAACATATTTATTATAGTTGCGGCGGGGTCCGGGAGCGGAGGTTTAGGTGTTAACATATTTATTATAGTTGCGGCGGTGTCCGGGAGCGGCGGTATAGGGGGTAAAATCTTTAGTTGCGGGGGGCTCCGGGGGCGGCGGTATAGGGGGTAAAATCTTTAGTTGGGGGGGTCTCCGGGGGCAGCGGTATAGGGGGTAAAATCTTTATGTAGTTGCGGGGGGCTCCGGGAGCGGCGGTATAGGGGGTATAACAGTATAGTATAGTGTGGGTGCTTAGTGACAGGGGTATCAATAAAGCTGGGAAAAAGCCGAAGAGCAGCGAGATCGATGACTGATAAATATCACAGTCCACTGCTCATTGCTCCATACTTGGTGCACAGCTTTTTGACAGCTTTATTGATAAATTTGGGGAGCGTATTCAGGTCAGCGGCAGCGAGGTTAGGCAAACTTAGGCGGGCGTATTGGGGCTGGCAAATGCAGGTAAGTACGGAGCTTAATAACTAGAGGCCATAGTCTCTTGTTCGACACTGAACGACAATAATTCGGCTTCAGCTCATTTTTTATATTGTAGCTATATTAGGATTTATTTTATAGGTAAGTATTTATTTTTAAATAGGAATAATTTAGTTAATAATAGTAATTTTTATTTAGATATATTTAAATAATATTTAAGTTAGGGGGGTGTTAGGGTTAGACTAAGGTTTAGGGGTTAATATGTTTAATATAGTGGCGGCGGTGTAGGGGGGGCAGGATAGGGGTTAATAAATTTAATATAGGTGACGGCAGTATAGGGGGGCAGGATAGGGGTTAATAAATATAATGTAGGTGGCTGCGGTATGGGGGGGCAGGATAGGGGTTAATAAATTTAATATAGGTGGCGGCGGTATAGGGTGCAGCAGATTAGGGGTTAATAGGTATTATGTAGGTGGCGGCAGGTCCGGGAGCGGCGGTTTAGGGGTTAATATATTTATTATAGTTGCGGCGGGGTCCGGGAGCGGTGGTTTAAGGGTTAACATATTTATTATAGTTGCGGCGGGGTCCGGGAGCGGAGGTTTAGGTGTTAACATATTTATTATAGTTGCGGCGGTGTCCGGGAGTGGCGGTATAGGGGGTAAAATCTTTAGTTGCGGGGGGCTCCGGGGGCGGCGGTATAGGGGGTAAAATCTTTAGTTGGGGGGGTCTCCGGGGGCAGCGGTATAGGGGGTAAAATCTTTATGTAGTTGCGGGGGGCTCCGGGAGCGGCGGTATAGGGGGTATAACAGTATAGTATAGTGTGGGTGCTTAGTGACAGGGGTATCAATAAAGCTGGGAAAAAGCCGAAGAGCAGCGAGATCGATGACTGATAAATATCACAGTCCACTGCTCATTGCTCCATACTTGGTGCACAGCTTTTTGACAGCTTTATTGATAAATTTGGGGAGCGTATTCAGGTCAGCGGCAGCGAGGTTAGGCAAACTTAGGCGGGCGTATTGGGGCTGGCAAATGCAGGTAAGTACGGAGCTTAATAACTAGAGGCCATAGTCTCTTGTTCGACACTGAACGACAATTATTCGGCTTCAGCTCATTTTTCTGTCACGTTTCTGCTAAAAGAGAACAAGTGATACTGTTTGAACTTTTAATGACTGTTCATGAAATAGTAATGAGTGCACTTGAGTAGTGAATTGCGGAGCTTGAGCTAACATCACTTGTTACAAGTCAGAATGAGTTTGCCTGTGTCAGATAAAATGTGTTCTTCCATCTCTATCTCTATGGCTTCATGATTTCTAATGGCCTTTTTCATGACTGAGATTCTTGACATCAGAAATTCTCCAAGTTTCCAAACCTCATTAAAGGAGCAGTAATTACAGTAAATTTGCATTATCAAGAAATGAATGATAACAAGACAATGTCACAGCACATAGGGGCTGATTTATCAATGCCCGAATCAGCCCCAATGCAGCTGTTTACGCGCGAGCCTTCAGGCTCGCTGGAAACAGGAGTTAATAAGCAGCGGTCTAAAGACTCATACGCCACCTCTGAGGCGACCAACATCACTTAGCCCGATCACATATGATCGAGTTGATTGACACACCCTGCTATCTGCAGGGGGCTGCATTGCACAAGCAGTTCAACAGAACTGCTTGTGCAATGATAAATGCCGACAACGTATGCTGTCGGAATTCAGCAATGTCGGACAGACATGATCAATACAGTGGATCATGTCTGTCCGACTCTTAATAAATCGGCCCCTTAGTCTGAACTTCAAATGAGTAGTAGATTTTTTTTCTGACAAATTTCAAAGTAATCATACATCAGGAGAAACTCAGTAGTGCAAGACAAAGAATATAGTGGATAACCACTTTTACCAGCTACTATTAGGTGGATTACAAGCGGTAAACCAGCCTTCAAATGGAATACGATATAACAGTTTCGAAAACTGCAACGTCTGTTACCAGAGTCAGTCCCCCCACTGCTGCCCAAGCATTTACCGGTATTCTTATGGATCTGTGATGCACGGGTACCTCGTACCTCATTCGAGTGCTCGTCCTTCTGCCGGCTCTGCTGCTTGGCGTCCTCGTGGGTCTGCGAATGTACAGTGTCTCTCCACTTTCGGCAAGCGCCGAATCCTATTGGCTGGTTATGATGTCAATCAGCAGGAACCAATCCGTGATAGAAATCAAGCTGAAGATTCACCTGTAGCTGTAGGATGAAAACACACACCTCCCCACAGCACGATCATCCAGGAATCACTGGCAATGGCATAAAGAAAAAGTACGGCAATCCAGGAGATTATGAATAAAAAGTCTTTATTTAAACAAATGGTGAAAATTACTTATATGGAGAAAAATTAGCGTTAAATGCGCATGTGAATCAACAGTTAAATACAAAATATTCAAAATATTCAGATATATTTATTTATTTATGTTTTTGCTTTTCCATTCTGAATATTTTGAATATTTTGTATTTAACTGTTGATTCACATGCGCATTTAACGCAAATTTTTCTCCATATAAGTAATTTTCTCTCACATCATCTAGATTGTGTGTATTCTATCTGCTTTACTTTATTTTCCCTTTACTCACTAGACTCTGTATATTAGTATGCCAGGTGAATGCTTCAATTGCATTTAGCATTACATTGTATAGAGTAGTTAAGCAACAGGTGTGTCTTTCATTTCTTAACCAATAAGATTTTAGGTATGGATATATTATAGGTGTGACACATAGCACTATAGGCTATGACTACGGCTCCAAGCCGAAACGCATAAGCCAGACAGTGCCACACCTGCTGTGCTTTTATTTGTGTGTGCCTTTCGCTTTTAAACACCATTTGTTTAAATAAAGACTTTTTATTCATAATCTCCAGGATTGACGTACTTTTTCTTTAAATTTCAAAGTAATGCATATTTCTACTCACTCTGTATCATGTTACAGCCAGCAGCCAATCACAAATGCATATATGTATATTCTGTCTTGCACATGCTCATTAGGAGCTGGTGACTCAAAAAGTGTAAATATAAAGCCACATTTGTAGTAAATTAGTAAATTGGAAAGTTGTTTAAAATTACGTGCTCTATCTTTATCATTATAGTTTCATTTTGACTTGAGTGTCCATTGAACTTTATTAGTATCTACATCTTTTTCACAGTGTCTTTGCATTCATATACCTTCATGATGACAACAGGCAACAATAATGTCTGTCTATCTATCTATCTATCTATTTATCTATCATCATCTATCATCTATCTATCATCTATCTATCATCTATCTATTATCTATCTATCTATCTATCTATCTATCTATCTATCTATCTTCATCATTATCATCTATCATCTATCTATCTATCTATCTATCTATCTATCTATCTATCTATCTATCTATCTATCTATCTATCATCTATCTCTCTATCATCTATCTATCATCAATCTATCTATCTATTATCTATCTAACTATCTATCTTCATCATCATCATCATCATCATCATCATCATCATCATCATCATCATCTATCTATCATCTATCATCTCTCTATCTATCTATCTATCTATCTATCTATCTATCTATCTATCTATCTATCTGTCTATCTATCATCTATTATCTATATATCTATCTATCTATCATCTTTTTATATATCTATCTATCAATTATCTATCTATCTATCTATCTATCTATCTATCTATCTATCTATCATCTATCTATCATCTATATATCTATTAATCCTATCATCTGTCTCTGTCTGTCAATATAGCAGGCCAATACACTATACAAATACTAGGGCTGCACAGCTATAACAATAACTGTACATTACTAGCTATATATTAATCTAAAGCACTTACCTCCTGACTTTACGTAATCAAAACTCACTGATATTATGACATAATTTTATGTTTGAAGGAAAATAGTTATGTATGGCATAACTGTTGCATTGCAGTTCCATACATACATACATACATATACACATACATACATACATACATACACACATACATACATACATATACACATACATACATACATACATACATACATACACACATACATACATACATACATACATATACACATACATACATACATACATACATACATACATACATACATACACACATACATACATACATATACACATACATACATACATACATACACACATACATACATACATACATACATACACACATACATACATACATATACACATACATACATACATACATACATACATACACACATACATACATACATATACACATACATACATACATACATACATACATACACACATACATACATACATATACACATACATACATACATACATATACACATACATACATACATACATACATACACACATACATACATACATACATACATACATACATACATACATACATACATACACACACACATACACATACATACATACATACATATACACATACATACATACATACATACATACATAAAAACATACATACACACACACATACACATACATACATACATACATACATAAATACATACATACACACACACATACACATACATACATACATACATACATACATACATACATACACACACACATACACATACATACATACATACATACATAAATACATACATACACACACACATACACATACATACATACATACATACATACATACATACATACATACATACATAAAAACATACATACACACACACATACACATACATACATACATACATACATAAATACATACATACACACACACATACACATACATACATACATACATACATACATACATACATACACACATACATACATACATACATACATACATACATACACACACACATACACATACATACATACATACATACATACATATACACATACATACATACATACATACATAAAAACATACATACACACACACATACACATACATACATACATACATACATACATACATACATAGAAAAGCTTTATGATGGGTGCATTGCTGGAACTTTCACAACCATTGCACCACATCTGATATACAGCATGTTACTAAATATCGTGTGCAATATAGAAGAGTCGATTTCTCATGACATTTAAACTTTTATGCTACATGGATCAGCCAATGGGTTCTATGAAAACAATTAAAATCAATATTTAGCTTAAAATTGCAACATACAATAATTATTTTGACTGTTTTTGTTGTAAAAATACTTCAGAATAATATTTTTCCCCCACTCACTCTCTCCAGAGAGACGGGCGTCCTTACTCAATTCTCAATAATGAGGAAATCAACTTGAAACAGCAGCATTATGTTAAGTGATTGGTTAGTCCAGACCACATGCTCATTTAAATTTCTCCCTAATTGGTCAAAGCAAAGGGCACCATGAGCATGAATTCCACCATTTTATTTTTCTTTTTTTAATGGTATATATCCCTAGACAGCTCTTGATTTGCAAAACTTTTGTACACTGTGAAGTTAATATGACAATAAAATTGTAGAGAAATATAAAAATCTGTTCAATGTAATAAACACTAACAAGAGGTGCTATATTATTAAAACATATGTTTTAACGTTGTCTAATACAGCTGAATATATATTTGAGTCAAGCTTTTTTTTTTTAACAATGTCACCCTACAATTCTTTTTGTATTACATTTTCAACTTTTATTTTACACTTGGAGAATATATGTTAATTTATATAAAAGATCCAATCACCATTTTAATATACACCTAAATGAACCCAATTTTTCATCCTTATATAATACAGAAATGTGATTTTGAAAAATAAATATTTACACAAAACATTATAAAGGATTTTAAGGACCAAATATTAGGAAGATATGATAAAAAAATATATACATACAAAAACTAAAATATACATGCAAACACACATACACAAAATCCAATGTATACAGTATTATACATTGTGATGGAAAAACTCCAAAAAAATTCTATCTATAACTGCTTATTAACTGCTGGCTTTTTCAGTTTATTTCTATCCAGAGAGATGGGAGATATTCTAAGCACATTTCAGCATAAATAAGCAGATTTGTACATTTTACATTTTACATTTTTTTTTTTTTTTTTACACTTTCCATTTTTGTTGGTTTCATTCAGCATTGAACAAGAGATTTAATCAACTCTATCACTGAGTTTAAAGCTGACTGATTATGCACGTGCACTTAATAAAGGCTACGATTCCATTCCAGCCCAGGCTGATTCTCAATGAAATTAATAGAGTGGATTTTATTGCACCTACTTAAGAACAAGCCTTAAGTATAGTGTATAGCAGACACTACATAATGTGCAAACTCCCTAGATGGCAAAATAATACTTTAAAAAAATGTAATGTAGCTTTGACCTAAAAAAAGAAAAGTACTGACAGTCTTCAGTCTAATGTATATAAGTCATACACTCTGTAATACCATGACAGTTATCAGTACTGTGTAAGAATCAGGGAATGATAAAAAAATACTTTAATTGTCTGCACTTCAGGAACGCTTCATGGTGCAGTGAATATATTACAACATTTGTTAGACTTTTATTTTAACCAACAATATAAAGGACAAGCTATCCACGACCACAGCCCTATTTATTTTTTATTTTTAAGTTGCAATGTGAAAGAGCCTGTATTGCTGAGTTTTACATCAATCTTCCATTTAGAGATGTTTTTTGATATGCTATAATTAGAGACAATAATTATTTATTATTTTTAAATACTTTTCTGCAATGAGCATTATATTCACTTTAAACATTATAAAATTGATCACAATCTAACGACCGATTTGTTTTTGTGTGTCTTTTGGTTGAAAAGGGCACTTTTCATTTCAATTCAATCTCAATAGTGACTTTTTGGTATTTCTTTGAGCATTTGTCCGCTCGCTAATAAAACCCCTATTTTTAACATGGAGCCGAAATGTCATAATCCAGTTTCCTGATTTTTTTTTCAACAGGTTTTCAAAACCACTTTACAGTTATCAAATTTGACACTTAATGGCTCTTTATAAAGTCCTGTACTGGCAGTTTTGACACATTTTTACAAGTATTTCAAGGCAATTTGAAATAATTGCATACCAACAACTTTGTATAGGTGTGTTTGCATGCATGGTCTAGATTCATTAAAGCTCTCTTCATCACTATTGTATAGTCTGTCTGCAGTAGGCATGGCACATATTTACATAGGTATATGAAGATTTACATATGTAAAGAGTGCATGATATACTGTACATCTAAGGGTCTGCAGGAAAATTGAGATCAGGACCCCAATATGTAGAAATTCTATATAACATTGGTTAATGTCTGTTTCTAAGTCACACTTGTGTTGTCATTATTGTCATTTTCAGTAAAGGTGTCTTCTTAACCGAACTTTCAAAAGGGATAGCATCTTTTGTGACCAGGTTTCATAAAGAAACCACACCTTTATAGCCTAACTTTCAAATGGGTTTACTCCTTTGTGACCGCAAAACCGAAACACATGTATTTTCCAGTTTTGTGGCTACATTATTGAAATTCCCCGTCATAAAACATGATCCCTTTTAAAACACCGGTCACAAAGGCATGGTTCCTTTAAAAAACCTGTTCACAAAGGTTCCATTTAGTTTGAAAGTACAGTCACAAAGGAGTGATTAAAACCACATTTTAGAAGATGAGATAAGTTGCTGCCACGTGTAATAATATATATATATTTCACCAAAACTGGAAATGGTTTCTTTTAAAATATAAATAGTACAAATATAATCATTGAGCAAACATGCACAGTATATTCATCATGCTACAATACAAATGGAATTCATATTGTTTAGCAGTGAGCAGCAGGGATTCAGATTACAATAGTTTAGACACACACAGGTAAATTAGGATTTCTTTTACGCACTGTACAAAGGGGTTAGTTAATTAAAAGAACTGCACTGTAATTTTAAGCAATGTAAAAAAGACTGTTGTATATGTCGGTTTTGGCTGGATTCCCAGTTTCTATCCCGATAACAAGTACTTGACAACTAAAGACCTGTTTTCTGGAACTTTTCTCTTGAAAACACTTTCACATCTGTGGACATATAGAGGCCAAATTGATTTTGGATTGTGATCACCCAAAAACTTGCTTCCCATATCGTCTAAAACTGTAAACAAGTTATCGGGAGCCAATATCTGAAAGATTTTGATTGGTAGTGTAGGTAGGAATACAAATTTAATTGCTATCCTTTTAGTGTGCATGATTTGTTTATCTAAAATAGGTCTTGTTAGGTGCAAAACAAACCTTTCCTTTAGCATATTTAATATTTTCTTGAAATTTTATGCAAAATGGAAAATACCTTTATCTATAATATCTAAAAAAAAGCTCATATTCATGTCATGCCATTAAAATATGGCAATACTGACTATAGCAGATAATGATTTTAACCTTAATTAACATTAATTAAAATAACAACTTAATTTTTAATTATTCTATATTTTTAAATAACAATATGTCAATAAGTTTTTGACATTTTGCTTTATAGGTCCTGCTTCTGTTATGCTTGCCACAACCACGAGAAGGATCTCAGTAGTTTATATGAGACTGATAACCACCAATACTCTAAGCTTCTGCCTTTTCTTTTATATGTATATTAACGTAAAGATAAACTAAAATCTCAGCAGAGAAGTGAACTTAATTTGTGCTAAGCTTCTAGAATCTAACTCTTTGTCATTATTTTCCTATGAGATTAGTGAAGATCTGTTGGACCCTTTTTTAGACAGTTATCTATTCCATACTTCAAGGACATTTGACAGAAATCAGTAGACGGATTTATAAATAAATATTGTTTCATAGCAATCAACTGACATTGTTTAAATCAATCAACTGTCATTGCTGGATGGCTATTTAAAGGGACAGTCTACACCAATTTTTTTCTTATTTAAAAAGATAGATAATCCCTTTATTACCCATTCACTGTTTTTGCATAACCAACACAGTTATATTTATATACTTTTTACCTCTGTGATTACCTTGTATCTAAGCCTCTGCAGACAGCCTCCTTATCTAAGTGCTTTTGACAGACATGCAGTGTAGTCAATCAGTGAAAACTACTAAATAACTTCACGGGAGTGAGCACAATGTTATCTATATGACACACATGAACTAATACTGTTTAACTGTGAAAAACTTTCAAAATGCTTGGAGCTAAGAGGCGGTTTTCAACGGTTTAGAAATCAGTTTGAGCCTAGCTAGGTTTAGCTTTTCAAAAATACCACCAAGGGAACAAAGCAAATTTGATGAGAAAAGTAATTTGGAAAGTTGTTTAAAATTGCATGCTCTATCTGAATCATGGAAGTTTAGTTTTGACTTTACTGTCCCTTTAATAGTGTAAAACTGTCAATTTGAAAACATTTCCACCTGCAGAAAGTATTTGCCACATCTAGAGTAATGGTTTTAACAAATTGCTGAATGCATTTGTTCGTTCTTTTTTCATTAAAGAACGTTCTATTATTGTTTATGGAAGAAAACTTGTTGTTATATATTTGTACATGTCTATAAATAAATACTTTGCTAAATATATTTACATTTTTTATCAACATATCTAAAGACATCCCATTTAAAGGGCCATAATACCCAAATGTTTAAACACTTGAAAGTGATGCAGCATAGCTGTAAAAAGCTGACTAGAAAATATCACCTGAACATCTCTATGTAAAAAAGAAAGATATTTTACCTCAAAAGTTTCTGAGTAGCCACATCCCATTGTAAAGGACTTCTAAGCAGCATATAAGTATGTCTGTCCCGGGACAGCCGGAGGGGCGAACTTACGTGCACTCTCATCTTATTTCCCTATTCAGTTTAAAGGAAGTTTGCTATGAAATCTCATGAGAGTTAAGTGAAATCTCATGAGATCACATTAAATGAGTTAATGACCTCAGCACTGCTGATGCGGATTGGCTGCTGTTCATTTCTTCATATTTTTTTACCTGCAGCTGGACAGCAGCTGAGTATAACTTTTTACACAGAACTTACTCTGCTGAGCTGAGGAAACTGTGAGGTAAAATATCTTCTTTTTTACATAGAGATGCTCAGGTGATATTTTCCTGTCAGCTTTTTACAGTTATGCTGCAACAGTTTCAAATGATTTAGCATATGAGTATTATGTCCCTTTAAGTTATCGTTTTTAAAAGATTCTATTAAAAAAAGTCTATATTAATTTCACTGGTTAAAGGTAATTTCATTGTTTATATTTAAAAAAATGTATTGTTTTTACCTTTCTAGTAGTGTCTTTAATAGAAAAATCTTTTGAAAAGTATTTTTCCTTTGCTAAAAGTTCTAGAAGTCATTGATTGATGCCATTTTTTCTTTGATTAACCAAAGGTATAGCTGATTACATTAGACATGTAAGATTAATCATATAAACAGCACTCATTAGCAATTTATAACATATTTGAAGCTGTTAAAACACTAGACATATATCCATATATAATAACATAGCCCCATGTGTAATAAAATATGACATTCGTCAAATACACACAAGCAATTAGTTGGCCTTTTTATCAATAGGACAAAAGGTCATCCGTTAAGACTTAAGGAGCAGAGATTTCACCTACGGCAGCATAAAGGGTTCCTTACAGTAAGAACAATAAGGATAATAAGGATATGGATTTTCTGCCTAATTAGGTTATTTTACCAAATTCAATAGATTTCTTTAAAAAGCACCATATACAGGAATATAACAGTTAGTAGTGACAGAATAGTAGCTTGTTATTGAAAGAGAAATCTCATTGACACTTTGGCATCAAAAATGATTTTTCTCCTTTGAGGCATAAAAAGAAATTGCTTAAAGGGACAGTACACTGTAAAATTGTTTTTCCATAAATGTATTTTAAATGACTTGTTATACCAACTGCAGAGTATAAAATATTTGAGAAATTGCATTTTCGGGTTTATTTGTGTATCTGAAGTAGCTGGTTTTGTGCTTTGAAACCACAGCCTATTAAAATGGGTTGAGCTTCAGGTAATATCAGATCTCATTATGTTATCACTTTCATGTACACACACTTGCTTTCTTATCTTATAATTGTCTGGAACACCAAAGCTCAATACATAGAGAGAACAATGGAAAATGATCATTTTATTACTTAATTATCATGCCCCCACTGAGGGTGTAATCTCTTCTGCTGGCTGTGTTTACTTAGGCTTGTCAATAGCATATACGCCAGTATCAAAACTTTCAGTATAGGTTGGGAAACCACAAGCTAAATCAGCTATTTCAAATGCTGAAATATAAGTAAAGGAGCTACTTGCAACCAATTTAATACACTCTAGCAGGTAAAAAGGATTATTGGGAATAATTTAAAGGGGAGAAAGTTTTTGGGTGAACTGTGTCTTTAATTGGGGAGTGGGGTATACCAAACATGTGACATGCTTGTGCACTAAGGTATTGTAATTGTTACTTATAAAAAGAAAAGAGGAATCTAAAATATGTATGATTTTTGAAAAAGACAGGGAATTCCTTACTCTTTTTTGCAAAAGTGAAAAATATTTATAGTCATAAAAATATATTTTGAAAACAGTGCACATAAAAATGTCATAACTATCACATTAAAACAGAAACATAGCACATATAAAGGAGCATATCACAGAGACATCTTTCAGTTGTTAATCTCTTATATTAGTGAAAATCACCATTTTCCTTTTAAAGGGTAAACTACACAAACTTTAGCACTGTGCTAGTAGCAAGTATTAATTTGATCTTAAAGGGACATGAAAAAACATTTTCCTTTATGATTCAAAAAGAGCATACAGTTTTAAACAACTCTCCAATTTATTTCTATCATCAAATTTACTTAATTCTCTTCATATCCTTTATTAAAGGAGCAGAAATGCACTTCTGGGAGCTAGCTGAGCACATTGATAAGCCAATGATAAGAGGTATATATATATATATATATATATATATAAATACACATATGTACAGTCAACAATCAGCAGCTATCTCCCAGCTCCCGAGCCTACCTTGGTATGCTTTTCAACAAAGGAAAAGTTGTTTGAAAGAACATTTTTGAGTTTTTCATGTCCCTTTAAGTGTCTTAGATGCTTAATTGCAGCAGCTCAATGCAAATACTACTTCATACAATAAAGCTTTATTTTCAGTGGATGCGCTTAGTGGAAATCCACAATATTGTTACCAACAATCCACTTGCAGATTTCATTCATTCATTCATTCAACCTTCTTCGTATTATTATTATCAGTTATTTGTAGAGTGCCAACAGATTCCACAGCTATATAAACATAGGCGATATACAAGGTAACATTTATAGGGATCAAATAGGTAGAGGGCCCTGCCGAGAGTTGCACCATTGTAGTCAGCTCTTATGAAGGTGACCTACAAACATCTGGGCTCATGGGCTTATCAGGGCCTTTATAACATGGTCATGCATGGCATCCCAGTCATGCTTCAGGGGAGTTAGTTGTAAAGCAGAGATTTAGCGTGAGAGAAAAGTTCCTTACACAAACTTAATACGTAATGCATCAGCTTGTATATTAGTATAAAGGGAACTCAATAGTTAATGCTCCATGTATGCTCACCATGCCTTACATATCGTTCACATAGATTTCCCCTCATAGGCCAGAGCTGCATAGACGACCGCAGTAATAAAACTGCACTCAAGGTCTATGTAAGTGACCACAGCAGCCGGCTGCACACACGGGCCGTTTCCTCCGGTTAACCAGTTTACTTTTTAGGGTTCCAGAGCTATGTAAGTGACCACAGCAGCCAGGTGCACACAAGGTTTGCCTTCTCCTGTCAACCGGTTTACTTTTTAGGGTTCCAGAGCTATGTAACTGACCGCAGCAGCAGGCTGCACACAGGGTCCACCTCCTCCGGTCAGCCGGTTTACTTTTTAGGGTTCCAGAGCTATGTAAGTGACCGCAGCAGGCTGCACACAGGATCCACCTCCTACGGTCAGCTGGTTTACTTTTTAGGGTTCCAGAGCTATGTAAGTGACCGCAGCAGCAGGCTGCACACAGGATCCTCCTCCTCCGGTCAGCCGGTTTACTTTTTAGGGTTCCAGAGTTATGTAAGTGACTACAGCAGCAGGCTACACACAGGATCCACCTCCTCCTGTCAGTCGGTTTATTTTTTAGGGTTCCAGAGCTATGTAAGTGACCGCAGCAGCAGGCTGCACACAGGATCCACCTCCTCTGGTCAGTCGGTTTACTTTTTAGGGTTCCAGAGCTATGTAAGTGACCGCAGCAGCAGGCTGCACACAGGAAACACCTCCTCCAGTCAGCCGCTTTACTTTTTAGGGTTCCAGAGCTATGTAATTGACAGCAGGTTTTACTCAAGGTCTGTTTACTCCAGTCACTATAACAGGAAAGTCCAGCAAACACTGTAGAGATATTGAGTGCAAGCTATAACAGGGCACTGCACAACCCTGTATCCATATGCAAAAATCTAAAAGAATAGCAGCACTTCAAAGTGATAATTACCAGTCCTTTATTGTAGCCAAAAGCACAAGAGAAGCAGCAACGTTTCGGACTACATGTCCTTCATCATGCTATACCTACATCACTTCCACTTCCTCCTTATATACCCAACATGGTGCACACCCACCAAACCACAGTTAACACTTCATATCCCAGAACCATAACTTATTTCTTAATGGCATATGCAAATATCCCAACAAAATTTTTCTTAATATTACTTTATATAAATTAATAACTTATTCTTCTTATTCAAAAGAGAGAAATAAAACCTTACACAGTTATTAGAGGACATCAAAATATATCAAGGAATTCTGTCCACATTTAAAAAAAGAATATTTTTTGTTTCTTTTTCCTTTCCTTTTTACTTATTAGTAACATCACTATTACAGTAAAGCACTATCCATTCACTAGAGATAATATTGCATCCCAAGTATCTGGAATATTTATTTCTACAGAAAAAACAGACAGATCATAATCTTTATTCATACCAGTTGGTGCTTATGAGTTTAGAGTAAAAATCCAGAATGCCTCTCTCTGCTTGAGATGCTGCTCTCTATCGCCTCCTCGCCTACAAGGGGAGATATGCTCTAATACTTGGAATCTCAGTTGACTAACCCCATGTTGGGCCTCCATAAAATGAGTAACTACTGGTGATTTCAAGTTATTTCTCCTAATACCTGACTTATGCTTGGCGATCCTATCCTTAACCCTACGGGTCGTTTCACCTACATAAATAAGGCCACAAGGGCACTTAAGAAGGTATATCACAAAGTCAGTATTACAGGTAAGAAACTCTTTAATCCAATTTTTTTTTCCAGATTGAGGATGTACAAAATTTGGCCCCTTTATCATGTTGTTACAATGAGAGCATCCCAAGCAAGCATAACAACCTAAATGTTTCTTTGTAACATAACTTTGTCTATCAATTTTGGCACTGCCAATATCCGCCTTTACCAGAGTAGCTCTTAAATGTATCCCTCTTTTATAAGATGGCATAGGGACATTCTGAAACTCCGGTATACCTGGTTACAATTTTTTAGAAAATACCAATGCCTATGAATAATCCTCTGGATCTGAGTACTCAATCCATTATATTCTGAAACAAATACCAATCTGTCTTTATTTCTATCCTTAAGTTTTACTTGTGGTTTAAGCAATTCATCTCTAGCAATCTCCATAGTGTTCTTAATCTCTTTTTCAATCAATTCTTTATCATATCCTCTGTCCAAAAAGAGATTACCCATCTCCCTGAGTCTTTCTTCACTTTTTCTGTCATCTGACACAATGTGGCGAACCCGCATAAATTGACTCTTGGGTAAAGAGTTCCTTAAGGACAGAGGATGTGCACTACTGGCCAGTAATAGATAATTTCTATCAGTTTCCTTTTTGTACAAATCCACTTTGATTCTACCATGCTCCTTAATCACCAAGGTATCCAGAAATGCTAAACTCTCATCACTATGAACCAAAGTCTCCTCAGCAATTGATCTAAATATACTGAGACATTCGAGAACACACTGTCAAAACTTGCCACAATAGGGCGTCCTGGTGGTTTTGTCAAATTTTTGTGCACCTTAGGTAGTGTATATATGACAGGTGTTCTCGGATGTCTATTGGTCAAAAATTCTTTCTCCTCTGGCCCAATGATACCTTTATGAATTGAAACATCAATACACTTGTTTAACTCTTTTTGAACAGCAAATACAGGATTATAAGATATTGGTTCATAAATATCTCTATCTGATAGATGACGTAATATTTCTGATATATAATCTTCTTTATTCTGTACAATAGTAGCCCCGCCCTTATCGGCAGATTTAATTATTATTTGGTTATACCTTTTAATGTTTAACAGACCATCTCCAGTCAACCAGTTTTCCTTTTAAGGTTCTGGAGCTATGTCAGTGACTGCAGCAGCAGGTTACACTCAGGATCTGCCTCTTCTGGTCAACCAATCAACATTTTAGGGTCCCAGAGCTATGTAAGTGACCGCAGCAGCAGGCTGCACACAGGATCCACCTCCTCCGGTCAGCCAGTTTACATTTTAGGGTCCCAGAGCTATGTAAGTGACCGCAGCAAAAGTTTGAACTAAAGGTCCACCTCCTACAGTCACATTCGTTCTTAGTGCAGCTTAAAGGGACATTAAAAAAATAGAGATATTAATATAAAATGTTTAATTGTTTGTAGTAAAACAACTTTGCAATTTACTATCATTATTTATTTTGTTTCCTTTTCTTGTAATTTAATTTGAATATGGTGGGATACCCAAATTCCTGTTAAAAGTGGAATTGTAGACACAACTGTAATTCACAACGTAATTGGTTGCAAACTCATGTAAGCCATTTATAACTGCTTATAATTGGTCTTATCAGAAAAAGAAACCTAAGTTACAATATGGCGGTGCCCCACTGCTTTATATACATTTGAATGTTACCCTTATTATTTCTATATTTAAAAACGAATGTCATTTAAAAAATACGTACATGTATAGATTATTCTCAGGTTAATATTTGCTCCGAATACATAATTCTATCAATGATGTATTTAATGTTTTATGTCCCTTTAATGTCTTTTTAATAGTAAATTAAATTTGTGCATAATTTGTATTATTATTTTTTCACGTTTTATTTTTAAGCAAAACAGCATCTCAATTAAACCAATTTAGAGATAAAGATCTTTACAAGCACATTTACTTGTGTAATAAAAATGAAGCTTTTAGGTTTAATCCTATATCTCCATGCCAATATTCTGCAAATACATTTAGAAGAATTTGGCCACAAGCAAGAGGGAAACTTGTTTTACATTTCCCGTATAGTATTAACTGTCAGTAACTGTCAGTATGACCTGGAAACCAAATCACTGCCAATTTCATTACTGCAGTATCATCTAGTGAAGAGTTGGAAACCAGAAAAGTGTGATAAAAAAAAACATCTTGAAAGGGATTATCTGCAAGTTGTAAGTGTTGTAAACATAATGATTAATGATCCTTCCAAATTCTCTAAAGTTGTTTTTTTACGGGTTGTGTTCCTGTGCAGTGTTAAATGTATCTTGATATTTGTTTTTAATACATGATTGCATCAGAAAATTTCAGTAAGAGTAGATTTTAGAGGAATTATGTATAAAAAAGAATATAAAGATAACATATTGGTTTTCAGTTTCATAAATTAATTTATGAGTAGTTTGATTAATGTAATATGGATAGACTTGACGGGCCTTTTTGGATCTTATCTACCATTAAATTATATGTTTCTCTCTTTATCCGGATGATAATAATAATGATAATGATGACAGTAAGAATAATAATAAATATTAAATATATTGTCTTGACCTTTAATGTTTGCACGCCTTCTTTCTTGTGGAAGTTGCCAGCTGATTCTATAAAGTTGAGGAATAAACAAACTGTACAATAATCATTTCAGTTTGAAAAAAATAGTGTTAACAGTGTATAACAGTGTTATATGATCAACTAGTTTGCTATACTATTTATGCATTTGTTAACACTTTTACGGTTATTGCAACTGGAGGGAAAATACTGTTTCATCAGGTTTTTCTAGACAAAATACAATCATGCAAATCAAGGTCCTTAAAGTACATTTCTCTTTCCCAATGGAAGCAAATAAGTAATTTTCCAATTATTTAACGTTCAAACTGAAGGGACATTCCAGTCAAAATTGGAATCTACATGGATGCATTTCAGTTTTTAATAGAAGCATTTTAGAAATATACATGTATTAGCAAAAATGCTTCTAATTAAAGCTAAAGCCATTTCAAATGTGTATTTATGTATGCACCGTGTACCAGCATTTTAATAAGAGCACTTACTGCTTGTACCATCTGGTAATGACTTAATTGTTAATTGCTGACATGATAGAGCCCCCACTTGCGCTCTGGACTGCTTCAGTAATTAAACTGCTGGTGCACTGAGAATATCTAGCTATGCCTCACATGCACGTGCAGAAACAAATGCTAACACTAAAACAGTTATAACTTTTACTAGAAGCATTTTTGCCAATACATTTATATTACAAATATGTTTCTATGCAAAGAAGTAATTAATCGATGTGCAATTTAATTTTGACCGGAATGTCCTTTTAAGATCAAAGTATAAATGTAAGCATTTAAATATACATCCTTATATTTTTTTTAAAAAAGAGTTTATTGGACAAAGATTTTTTTGTTTTCTTTACATGTATTGCAGTACATAAGTTTGTAAGTACTTCCATATGTTTGTTACTGTGAGTCTATAAAATAATATAGCCATAAAAAAACCTGTCATGGCAAAAATTGTTTCATTTTTTCTTTCTTCCTTGTTTTGTTAACAAATTTGAATGTTTTTTTCTTCTCCTGATTAAAAGGTTATTTTTGAGACAATTCAGGTTTCACGTCTTTACAATGTTGATGAGAATACAAAGCTTCGCTTACTGTACCTAACTCCTACTTGAATACTTAGGTTTTTTGTGATGATTTCTAACTGAATCCTGCCGCTAGTTTGAGAGGGATTTGACAGAATTTTAAATGCCCTCATTTTCTTTTCTGTTGGCCCCTGTGGTTTTTAAACTGTACGAATCGGAACTCAGCTGCTCAGAAACACGGGGGCTTGCTTAACGCATTCAATGTCAAAATGAGGCATAACAGAAATGAAAGATGTACAGTATATTTACATAAAAGCTAAAATAAATGACAGAAATGGATATACGTATATGTCTATATTCAGTCAATGAGAACAAAGGAGTAGCAGTGATGTGTTAGGGAAGTTCTCTTGTAAAAAACATAGGACTAGATTACAAGTGGAGTGGTAATGTTAACATGAGCATTAACACGCTCATATTACAAGTGGAAAATAAATGCACTAACCAAAAAAACATTAAAATTAAGTTTCATGACCTACACTATCAACTCCCATCACTATTAACCCCTAATCTACCACATCCCCATTGCAAACTACCTCACTACACTATTAACCCCTAATCCGCCATATCCCCCAATGCAAACTACCTCGCTACACCATTAACCCCTTATCCACCACATCCCCATTGCAAACTACCCCACTACACTATTAACCCCTAATCCGCCATATCCCCCATTGCAAACTACCCTGCTACACTATTAAACTCTATCCACCACATCCCTATTGAAAACTACCCTGCTACACTACTTAACCTCTAAACATTTTTGATATATATATATATGTATAATTTAGACTTTTTTTATATGGGATTGTATACTTTTTAAACATAGTGTTTAAACTTTTGCATCTGTATAATATACTGCTCTAATATTTACTTTGTATTTGCATAATCTATTGAATGATGTTTAGAGTACTTATTATTTATTACATTGTCATCTGTCCTCTAAAAAACATATCCATGTGAATATGGACTATTCTCCTTACCTCTATGGATCAGATACGGACATAATTACTGGAACGATAAAGTAAAAGGATTCCACCAATGAGAAAATAGGAGGGGAGATAAAAAGGAGGTGAATACAGTATTACATCACTCCTTGAAAAAAACAATAACATTGGTGAAACGTACGTAGGAGAGACTGCATGTCACAAAAGGAAGGGACATAAATGCAATACTACACTAAACGCCAGTTCTGATATCAGGGAAAGAACACAGAGTGGCAGTAGATGGTCTGACTCTTGTAGAACTGATTAAGTAAATGTTTGGTCTATAAATTCATAAAGTGTCATGTCTTTTTATGCTTTTAATATTTTATTAAACGTCTTAACTTGAGCTGATTGGCTGTTGTTACTGATTTCTGGGTTGTGGATCTACTTATATGCAGTTTTCCTGAGAGCTCAGTAATAAGCTCTTGAAAACGTGAGTAAGGTTTCTCCAGGTTTTTCTTTCACATTTAAAACTGAACGTCCCTATGTTTTCCATTTCTTTTTATTTTGAGGTTTAATTCAGAGCCCTGTGAAATATCACCATTTGGGGCTATATTTTTTATTGAGACACAGTTACACAGTGTTTATGATTCACTTATTATTAGGACACTTTTTATTTTTTTATTAAGGAACACATACTGTTAAAGGGACACTGAACTTTTTTGTGATTCAGATAGATTCAGATAGAGCATGCAATTTTAAGTAACTTTCTAATTTACTCCTATTATCATTTTTTCTTCGTTCTCTTGCTATCTTTATTTGAAAAAAAAGGCATCTAAGCTTTTTTATTAGTTCATGACTCTGGACAGCACTTTTTTATTGGTGAATGAATTTATCCACCAATCAGCAAGAACAACCCAGGTTGTTCATTAAAAATGGTCCGGCATCTAAACTTACATTCTTGCATTTCAAATAAAGATACCAAGAGAATTTAGACAATTTAATAATAGGAGTAAATTAGAAAGTTGCTTGAAATTTCATGCTCTATCTGAATCACGAAAGAAAAAAATTGGTTCAGTGTTCCTTTAAGTGTTAATTATTATTTTCTATACTTAACCCCTTAACTGTCATTACCCACACCACAATAACCCCTACACTACTTAACCCCTAAACCACCATAACCCAACCACAATAACCCCTATTAAATTAACTCCCTAACAGCTAACCCCCCAAGACACCTAACCTAAGACTCCTTAAGTTACAAAAAATAAAAAACACTACCAGTAAAAGCCTTAATAGATAAACAAAATTACTCTAACAAAAGTCGCCCAATGAAAACCCTATACTAAAACTAAAATAACCCACCGAAAAACCTATCTTTAAAAAACCCGGAAAAAAACCCTATACTATAAAAAACAAATCTAAAAATCGCCCTAGTGATGATTACGCTTTTGAAAAAAAGTGATTTCACTATTTTGCAATATACTTTCATCATTAAAAATGCTTCTAATAAAAGTTTTTACTGTTTTTCATGGGCATATGCACATATCCTGTGTTAGGTCTGTGGTGTGCAATAGTATTCAAACACCATGCTGCGCAGAGAGATGGAGATGGTGTGTATTGCTTCTGAAGGTATCATTTGTGTCCTGCTGACTCTTTATGAAAGTGTGGTGTTTAAAGGGACAGTCTATTTGAAAATGTTTACTGTTTAAAAATATAGATATTCCCTTTATTACCCATTCCCAGGTTTTTGAAAAAACAACATTGTAGTATTAGTATACTTTTTACCTCTGATTTCCTTGTATATAAATTTCTGCAAACTGCCCCCTTATTTCCGTTATTTTAAAAGACTTGTATATTAGACAATCAGTGCTGACTTATAAATAACTCCACGGTAGTAAGCACAATGTTATTTATATGGCACACATGAACTAGCATTGTCTAACTGAACAACTGCTAAATTCACTAGATGGGAGGCGGCTTCAACAATTTAGAAATCAGTTTGAGCCTACCTAGATTTAGCTTTCAAAAAAGAATACCCAGAGAACAAAGAAAATATGATGATAAATGTAAATTGGAAAGTTGATTAAAATTGCATGCCTTATCTGAATCATGAAAGTTTAATTTTGACTAGACTGTCCCTTTAAATACTGGTGCATGGGTCTTCACAGGAGTTTGTGAAGGATGACTTTTTTTAAAAAAAAATATAGAGATGAAATAATGAGATCTCTCTTTGCAAACTCACCCAATTTGATTAGGTTGTGGTTTCAAATAGTAAACAAAATATAAATTCTATTTTTTAAATTGAAATGTACCCATGCACATTACATTTGTTACCTGTTGGTTATATTAAGATTAGGATTTGGATTGGGACTAGGATTAAGGTTAGGTTACAAATTTAGGGCAATTTGTAGGGCTAGGTTTACGACAAGGGTTAGTACTAGAGATAGAAAAAGATGAGTCTGTATTGAAAAAGCTAGGAGTCAGTTCTCACTGGTCTAGATCAGTCCAGACAAAACAAAGAAAATTATGTAAAAGTTATGGACCGGCATCTGAACCATAAAGCCGGTTAAATACAAAGAATTACAGCATTGTTAAAATGCATTCAATAGGAAAATGACCATAGATTATTAAACATAAATATTGGCATAGCAGCAAGCCTTTGTGCTAGTTACTAAAGCAAACTCTCATACAGTATATATGATGATGATGTTTTCTTTAGCATGGTCAGTAAACGTAATAAACATAGCTGTGTGGAGTTTTGAGGTTTACACTGTTTATATCACATGACCAAACTGAAAAATGGATTTGTGTGCACTATTTTGAGCAATAGAGCTTGAACTATGACAAAGTCTGGACATTAAAGTCACAGGCCTCTATTTATCAAAGGTCTTGCAGACCTGATCCGACAGTGCGGATCAGGTCCACAAAACCTTGCTAAATGCGGAGAGCAATACGCTCTCCGTATTCAGCATTGCACCAGCAGCTCACAAAAGCTGCTGGTGCAACGCTGCCCCCTGCTGACTCGCGGCCAATCGGCTGCCAGCAGGGAGGTGTCAATTAACCCGATCGTACTCGATCGGGTTGATTTCCGGTGATTCCTGTCCGCCTGTTCAGAGCACGCGGACAGGGTTATGGAGCAGCGGTCTTTAGACCGCTGCTTCATAACTTGTGTTTCTGGCGAGCCTGAAGACTCGACAGAAACACGGGCCCTCAAGCTCCGTACGGAGCTTGATAAATATGGGCCAAAATGAAAGTTTCATTGATCAGATGAGCATGTCATTTTAAAAGAGTTTTCAATTTATTTCTGTTATCACACATATTTTATTCTTTTGATATCCTTTGTTAAAAAGCATTGTTGTCACATTAAATTAATTAGCTCAAAGTGAAATGCCTGGAGTCCCTTTCAATTTGATTTCTTAACAACTACATTTTCCCCTAACAAAATTACTCATAATGGATTTCCTTACTGTGAAATACTGACAACAAAGAGAAGTTTTAGAAGGTTATTTAGACTGAACATGATCATTTTCACCATTTCTACTTACGTTGCAAAACAATATATCTATTATCTAAGCATTATGCGCCTAATAAGTCACCTGATGATATCTAGTACGGGGAATGAAGAGAACGAGATAAAACACAAGTAAATTACTGACATACTGTACAATTTAAGTCTTCACCCTGCATTATAGAAATGTAGGTAAATTGAAAACTTCACAGTCAACAATTATTGTAGAAATAAGAAAGGACAAAAAATATGCTCAATCTTTTTAGTGCAAATTCATCGAGATGCCTGTAATTATGGTTATTATATTAAACACACAGTGCCAAACTCACAAGAAAAGATCTAAAACTGATAATAAATGACTTTAGTTATAATGTCTGAATCTAGTTTTTAAGGTCTTGCGAGCAGTTGAAATGACTTGTGATGGTACATTATGATATTACATAAAATTTCTCAAATTTGCCACATTCGTATTAAAGTTTAGTCTTTTTAATATATATTAAAATGTATAAGATATAAAAGATACAATATAGGAAAAATAAGATATATAAATATATTCAAATATATGAAAAAAACAGTCATTGGGGCGGATGCAGCTGTTTCCGCGCGAGCCTTCAGACACGCCAGAAACATAACTTAAGAAGCACCTCTGAGGCGGCGGACAGTGATCATCACGATTGGATACGATCGGGATGATTGACACCCCCTGCTAGCGGCCAATTGGCCACGAATGTGCAGGGGACGGCATTGCACAAGCATTTCACCTGAAAACTCGCCAGAAACACGGCCCTTCAAGCTCTGTACGGAGCTTGATAAATATGGGCCACAGGCCCCTAGTTATCAAGCCGTCAACCTCAAATACGCTGGAATTCCGCAGCGTATTTGTGGCGAGGCTGATTCGCCTTAGTTATCAAGCCCTACACACCGGCAAAAGTAGAATATAGTGACGTAAGCTTCGATCCGCCGGACTCAGTCCGATACAGATCGATTCTTACGTCACTCCAGATGTTCCGCACACAAGTTCGGCACAATCTGACTACTTTTGCTAGTTATCAAATGACTAGCAGGTACGCTCTGCACTTTTCCGGCCCAGCGTACCTGGTTTTCAATCCGCCGCCCTGGAGGCGGCGGATCCCATAGGAATCAATGGGAGTCTGACCATAGCGAAAGTTCATGTTCGCTGCTGCCCGACATCCCATTGATTCCTATGGGAAACGTCTGAACCTAACACCCTAACATGTACCCCGAGTCTAAACACCCCTAATCTGTCCCCCCCTACACCGCCGCAACTAAATAAATGTATTACCCCCGAAACCGCCGCTCCCGGAGCCCACCGCCACGCTAATAAACTTATTAACCCCTAAACCTCCGCTCCCGGACCCCGCTGCCACCTACATAATACCTATTAACCCCTATCCTGCCCCCCCTATACCGCCGCCACCTATAACAAATTTATTCACCCCTATCCTGTTGATCCCATACCCCGCCGCAACTAACTAAATTCTTTAACCCCTAAACCGCCGCTCCCGGACCCCCCAGCAACCTATATTAAACTTATTAACCCCTAATCTGCCCCCCTACACCATCGCCACCTATAATAAATTTATTAACCCCTATCCTGCCCCCCTATACCGCCGCCATCTATATTAAACTAATTAACCCCTAAACCTAAGTCTAACCCTAACCCTAACACCCCCCTAACTTAAATATTATTTTTATAAATCTAAATAAAATTACTATTATTAACTAAATTAATCCTATTTAAAACTAAATACTTACCTATAAAATAAACCCTAATATAGCTACAAGATAACTAATAATTATATTGTAGCTATTTTAGGATTTATATTTATTTTACAAGCAACTTTGTATTTATTTTAACTTGGTACAATAGTTATTAAATAGTTATTAACTATTTAATAACTACCTAGTTAAAATAAATACAAAGTTGCCTGTAAAATAAATATAAATCCTAAGTTACAATTAAACCTAACACTACACTATCATTAAATAAATTAAATTAATTATCTACAAATACCTACAATTAAATACAATTAAATAAACTAACTAAAGTACAAAAAAATAAAAAAAAATAAGTTACAAAAAATAAAAAAATATTACAAGATTTTTAAGCTAATTACACCTAATCTAAGCCCCCTAATAAAATATCAAAGCCCCCCAAAATAAAAAATGCCCTACCCTATTCTAAATTACGAAAGTTAACAGCTCTATTACCTTACCAGCCCTTAAAAGGGCCTTTTGCAGGGCATGCCCCAAAGAAATCAGCTCTTTTGCCTGTAAAAAAAAAACACAATACCACCCCCCCAACATTACAACCCACCACCCACATAACCCTACTCTAACCCAAACCCCCCTTAAATAAACCTAACACTACCCCCCTGAAGATCATCCTACCTTTAGCCGTCTTCAGCCAGCCGACCATCGATGGAACAGAAGAGGACATCCGCAGCGGTCGAAGTCTTCATCCAAGGGGCGCTGAAGAGGTCTTCCATCCGATAGAAGTCTTCATCCAGGCGGCGTCTTCAATCTTCATCCATCCGGAGCGGAGCCTTCTTCAAAGCAGCCGACGCGGAGCCATCTAAATCCACCGACGCCTACTCGCCGAATGAATATTCCTTTAAGTGACGTCATCCAAGATGGCGTCCCTCGAATTCCGATTGGCTGATAGAATTCTATCAGCCAATCGGAATTAAGGTAGGAAAAATCTGATTGGCTGATCCAATCAGCCAATCAGATTGAGCTCGCATTCTATTGGCTGATCTGAACAGCCAATAGAATGCATGCTCAATCTGATTGGCTGATTGGATCAGCCAATCGGATTGAACTTAAATCTGATTGGCTGATTGTATCAGCCAATCAGATTTTTCCTACCTTAATTCCGATTGGCTGATAGAATCCTATCAGCCAATCGGAATTTGAGGGACGCCATCTTGGATGACATCACTTAAAGGAATATTCATTTGGCGAGTAGGCGTCGGTGGATGAAGATGGCTCTGCGTCGGTTGCTTTGAAGAAGGCTCCGGATGGATGAAGATTAAAGACGCCGCCTGGATGAAGACTTCTATCAGATGGAAGACTTCTTCAGCGATCCTTGGATGAAGACTTCGACCGCTGCGGATGTCCTCTTCTGTTCCATCGGTGGTCGGCTGGCTGAAGACGGCTAAAGGTAGGATGATCTTCAGCGGGTAGTGTTAGGTTTATTTAAGGGGGGTTTGGGTTAGAGTATGGGTATGTGGGTGGTAAGTTGTAATGTTGGGGGGTGGTATTGTGTTTTTTTTTTACAGGCAAAAGAGCTGAATTCTTTGGGGCATGCCCCACAAAAGGCCCTTTTAAGGGCTGGTAAGGTAATAGAGCTGTTAACTTTCGTAATTTAGAATAGGGTAGGGCATTTTTTTATTTTGGGGGCTTTGTTATTTTATTAGGGGGCTTAGATTAGGTGTAATTAACTTAAAAATCTTGTAATATTTTTTTATTTTTTTGTAACTTAGTTTTTTTTATTTTGTGTACTTTAGTTAGTTTATTTAATTGTATTTAATTGTAGGTATTTGTAGATAATTAATTTAATTTATTTAATGATAGTGTAGTGTTAGGTTTAATTGTAACTTAGGTTAGGATTTATTTTACAGGTAATTTTGTATTTCTTTTAGCTAGGTAGTTATTAAATAGTTAATAACTATTTAATAGCTATTCTACCTAGTTAAAATAAATACAAAGTTACCTGTAAAATAAATATAAATCCTAAAATAGCTACAATGTGATTATTAGTTATATTGTAGCTATATTAGGGTTTATTTTATAGGTAAGTATTTAGTTTTAAATAGGATTAATTTAGTTAATAAGAGTAATATTTATTTAAATTTATTTAATTAATATTTAAGTTAGGGAGGTATTAGGGTTAGGGTTAGACTTAGGTTTAGGGGTTAATTAGTTTAATATAGATGGCGGCGGTATAGGGGGGGCAGGATAGGGGTTAATAAATTTATTATAGGTGGCGACGGTGTAGGGGGGGGAGATTAGGGGTTAATAAGTTTAATATAGGTTGCGGTGGGGTCCGGGAGTGGCGGTTTAGGGGTTAATACATTTATTATAGTTGCGGCATGGTCTAGGAGCAGCGGTTTAATGGTTAATAACTTTATTTAGTTGCGGGGGGCTCCAGGGCGCTGGTATAGGGGGTAGAACAGTGTAGTTTAGTGTGGGTGCTTAGTGACAGGGGTATCAATAAAGCTGTGAAAAAAACGAAGAGCATCGAGATCAGATGAGTGATAACTATCACAGTCCGCTGCTCATCGCCCCGTACTTGCTGCGCGGCTTTTTGACAGCTTTTTTGATAACTTTGGCGAGCTTATTCAGGTCCACGGCGGCGATGGTAGGCGAACTTAGGCGGGCGTATTGGGCCGGCGAAGGCAGATAAGTAGACACGTTGATAACTAGAGTCTTTAAATGCAGCTTTTTCATTTTCTTCAGAACAATTTGATGCAATACCCCTTTAATTTATATTTCTTTATTTGAGTTTACTTCTTGTCTGCAATAACTATTTATTCATTTACCAGATAGCTTCCCATACAAATGTTAAGAGTTCTCTAATGTAAATATTTATATCCCACTGTTACATATTGCTCTGCTTTTTCAATCTTGTTTCTACACTTCATTAATATTTGCCTATTATAGGACCTACCGTATATCAAAATATAGCCTCATAGTATTGTCATTGTTTTCTCTTACACTTTTGTTTCTGTCATTTTTATTTTTCACTACTTTAGTTATGATTTGTAATTACGGTCTTCAAATTCAAACTAAAAATGATTAAGCAACACATGGCTATTTGTAAAATGCTAGAAAAAAAAATGTTGAAAAAAGACAACCAACGCGCAAGCAACATAATATATTCACATTTGCAAATGTGAAATATTTACAGTAAATACATAGTTGAAATCTTTATTAAACATGAATATTGCATAAATATATTTTGGCAAAGGCATATAATGCACCTATATATCTGTCTATATATTTGTACATATATATTAATGTTTTTATATATGTGTATATATGACTGTAAATACATATAAACACATATAAATACATTAATATATATGTGTATATATGACTGTAAATACATATAAACACATATAAATACATTAATATATATGTGTATATATGACTGTAAATACATATAAACACATATAAATACATTAATATATATGTGTATATATGACTGTAAATACATATAAACACATATAAATACATTAATATATATGTGTATATATGACTGTAAATACATATAAACACATATAAATACATTAATATATATGTGTATATATGACTGTAAATACATATAAACACATATAAATACATTAATATATATGTGTATATATGACTGTAAATACATATAAACACATATAAATACATTAATATATATGTGTATATATGACTGTAAATACATATAAACACATATAAATACATTAATATATATGTGTATATATGACTGTAAATACATATAAACACATATAAATACATTAATATATATGTGAATATATGACTGTAAATACATATAAACACATATAAATACATTAATATATATGTGCACATATATAAACATATACATACAAATAAATCTTTAGCAATGTATCTGTATGTGTCTTAATGTTAAAGCCATATGCAGCCTTTTTTTCTAACACCCGAGATCTCATATCTTTGAGCCCTTATAACGTTTTTGTACAATATTTTTTTTAAATAATATTTATTAGACAGTGTTAATATAAGTGTAACTGTACTCTACAATGTATTTTTAAGTGTTTTGTGCAACTTTTTAGTTTCGGAAAACAGTTAACCACAACTCTGAAATCACAGTAAAGATTGAAGTGTAAAGGGCAATTGCGCTAGCGCAATCACAATTTCGCTCTACTTGTAATATCAGCAAAATGCTTGCAAAAACGTGATTGCGCTAGTGCAAAACCATTTGCGCCTCACTTCTAATCTAGCCCAAAATGTTTTAAGCAACCCTCTCTGATTTAAACAGGTAAAAGCATGAAAAAGCTTTAAATACTCACATAAATATACTATAATCTCCTTTGTAATGCGTCCGTCGGTATCGCCAGTTGCGCATGCATCCTCAAAGGAATGTTGGCTGCACGAGGCAGCCAAATGAATGTTGGCTGCGCGAGGCAGCCAAATGAATTCACCTGGATGCAGCGAAGCGGTGGATTCTTTCACCACCCTGCCATTTTCAGAATCCACAGGGATGCAGCAAAGTCAAACGGAGCATTACAAAAAAAAAACAAAAAAAAAACTAACTGCCCGCAATAAGTGTTAAAAAAAACTAACCGCCCGCAATAAGTGTTAAAAAAAAAAAATAACTGCCCGTAAGTATTAAGAAACAAAAAATTAACCACTTGCATGAAGTATTAAGAAAAAAACAAAAAACAACTAAATAACTAAATTTATTAACCCCTAAATCTGCCAACCCCAACATTGCAAACTACCTAATACATCTATTAACCCCTAATCCTACATTCCCTCACATCACAAATTAACATATTAACCCCCTAATCTGCCAACCCCCCCAACGCATTAAACCTAATTTACCTATTAACTCCAAAACCGCCGACCCCATAACGCAAATAACTAATTTAATGACTAAGCCCCCTAACCTAACACCCCCTAAATTAAACCCTTAATTACATAAAATAATAAAATACTATATTAAAGTTAAAATAAAAAATCCTAACAGTACTTTTGTACTTTAAAAAAACAACAACTGGGGGGCGGAGCTAACCGTCAAAGACAGTAGAAGCAAAGAGACAGAGCTCTGTCAAAAAAACAGCAAAAAAGTGGATAAAAACTTTCTTGGGAAGGTGAAAATCAGCAGTAAATAGGAGATTTTAGTGGCAACTATCCCTAACACCAGACTAGACGATCCGGCAGTGATTTCAGGGAAGAAAAAAACGCAGCGAAATCTCCTGGTTCTCCAAGGCGGATATTGCCTTAGGAAAGATTGTGGCTGCGGCCTATACCGGAATCCGAAAGTGGGCCTTGAATCTGTATAACCCCAGGATTACAGTTAACACTACCCGGAGTACAACAAACTGCAAGGGGAAAGCATAATAAAACACCAGATTGCTGGACATACACCACTTTACAGAGGCAGGCCAAGATCACCACCTAAACAGAACTTTCATTATCTGCATACCCAGGCAGCCTAAAGGAGGCATAAAACATAGTGCCACTTGCAGCCTAATATTAACTCCATCAAAATTAAAAGAGGGAAGCTGCATAACAACTACACAGACTCACTCTGGAACAGAAACAGCATTAAGGCCTCCCTAAACCTAGGTTGCCTTTCTTCCCCTAGAGAGACCAAGCACCTGCAATATGTAAATAATATCTGAAGGCCTATACCTCTAACAGCATACTTAAAATAATCAGGTTCTCTCTACTAGTACGCAGATCCATTGTGAAACATATTGCTTGCAATCCTAACATAATGTCCCAGGCTCATAAGCGGAAACAAAAGCCCCATGCTACACTCAAAAGAACAGTTGCTGACCATTTTCAGCGCCCAGCTAGAATGACCCACACAGGGTCAGAAGATGACTGCTCAGATGCAGGGAGCATCTCGGGTGATCGGCTGGGCACAGCTCTGTCGCAGCAGATTTCTCATCTTACGGACACAGATAGCCTCTCTAACAACTTTATGGACTCTATAAAATCAATATTGGATTCTGATCACGACTCCCTGTCGAAAAAATTTGAAAAATCCCACGCTGACTTAAAAAGGGATATTGGCATGATTGGAGAATGCACAGATGCGCTGGAGCGCAAACAAGAGGACCTGACAATAGATCACTCCAATCTCCTCAGCTATTCAAAAAATCTAGCCTGCCAAATTTCGGACTTAGAACTGAAACTTGCGGACCTTGAGGACCAATCACGCAGCAATAACATCCACATCAAGGGGATCCCAGAGACTGTTCTACTGCAGGAATTGGAGGACTATCTACAAGACCTGTTCAAAGCAATATTAGGACCAGCACTGGGCAATGAAACCCTTATTGATAGAGCACACAGAGCGCTTAAACCAAGGTCAGTGGATGGAGGAGCCCCACGTGATGTGGTAGTCAGGCTCCACTATTACACATTCAGAGAAAAAATAATTCGAACCCTAGCCAAAGACATGGTCATTCCAGATAAATTTGCTGAACTGCAGGTATACCCAGATCTTTAACCCTATACCCTACACTACCAACCATTTACCAGGATCTTGAGGGAGAAGGGCCTCAAATACAGATGGGGATTCCCAGTGAGGCTTTTCATAACAAGAGACAGCCAGCAATACATCGCCTCCACCCCGCAACAAGCTCGGGAACTGCTCCAGAAGTGGGAATTACTTCCAACAGAATGGGAAGATCGACTCCCCAGCTCTACCGCAGAACCTGGCCTAAACACCTCAGCACCAGCATGGAGACTGCTTCCACAAAGATCTGCTACAACCTCAAGGATCTCTCTGGAACCCAGAGACCCACACCCTGCTGATAGAGATTGAGAACCTGTATGCAATTTAACTGTTCCTCTCAGCAAGAAACTTATGCCATTTTGGTGGGGAATATTCTCATGATTCCTAGAAGAACCTTAGATGAGCAAATGGAGATGGGTGAGATTAACACATTTTATATAATATAGGATGTGACTATCTCTGATAGACACTGGAGAGACTCAATGCAATTTAAAGTCACGTCTAGTTGTTGTTTAATGTCTTTTACTGTTATTTTTACTTGTTGTCAATTTACAATTTCTTAGTACCCAATGTAGCCATACTACTTGGAAGTAATAATGTTTAAGATGTATATTGATGGTTGAGCTTTGCAGAGTGCACTAAATTAATTTTCTTACACTAGTTATGATTGTTATGGTTTATACCGGGGATTTGAATGCTATACCCTAGAGATTTGATCCAAAAACATGGATTCTAGATAGCAGTCAACCCCCCCCCCCCACACACCTGAACCTCATGACTCACAACCGACCACCGGACAGTCGTAATTGATCTCTCAGCTTCTCTGCAAGACAACAACACTCTCCCCTATGACCTCATCCCAGAGTTCACATCTGACGGATATCATACCATATTTGACTAACAATACTAACCACATACATTACCACTAGCCTATAATTAGGGTTCTAGGGGGTCAGTACTCAGAAGGAATAGACTGAAAAGTCAGATCCCACTCCAGGTCTTTATGAGCAGAGGTCATAACCTTAGCTGACTAGACACAGATGTCACATACTGTAGACACCAACAGACCATATAGCCGTACACACAACTATGCATAGGCATCTACTACAGGAGGATAGTGTTGACAGTTCTCCCACCCCACTTCCCTCTGTACTCATAACCCATCTTCTGTATTCCCCACATGTTTGAAATGCAAAGTCTTACATGCTGACTATTTTATTTCTATGTTACTAAGTATGCTATGTTTATGTTTATATTTATATCATTGTTATTATTACATGGAATTGGCGGGGAGCACAGCTCCTCTTTGCTAATCTCTACCCCCAACAATATAGTTGTGTTCCTCTGGCTGTAACCTGGCCAGAACACTCATTGTGAAAGTGTATCTATATCACTTTTAAACGGTTACTAAGGCACTCGAGACCTCCTTTTTACGAGGATATTGACCACACTAGAACTCTGCACCTGGTTTCTAGCAGACCTTTACCTGACTCGCATACCCCTCCTTTTCCCTTTAAACCATACCTCACCCCTATTCCCCCCTCATTTATATAATGGCACCCATTTGTCTGGCCACACTGAATGCACAAGGATTAAACTCCCACACAAAACGAAAGCTCCTACAGCACTACTTATTGACACACAAGATACACATTCTTTTCTTACAAGAGACCCACTGAATTGGAGACTCCCAGACCATTAAAAACTTCCAAAACTACCCGATATGCGAGATAGCCTCTAATATGGAAGGGAAAACAAAGGGAGTCGCTATCATGCTTACCAGGGACTTATCCTTTAAAATGGAATATGTTGAAAGGGATGTCGAAGGACGCTTCCTCATATTAGTTTGCATGCTAAATGAGACTCTCTACACCTTAGTCTCAATCTACACACCAAATTCCAAACAAAACCCCTTCCTACGCAAGCTCTTGGCCCGCATCAACCAACTTAAAAGGGGACACCTGATAATTGGGGGGGACTAACATGGTGTGGGACCCATTAAGAGATAAACTATCTACCCTAGCGACACATACAGACAAGATTTCATCGCTCTCCAATGCCTTCCGTAAACTCATGTATCAGCCTGAGCTATATGACGCATGGAGGTGCCTGGCTCCTTCGGACAAAGATTTCACCCATTATTCCAAGACACACAATTCCTATTCAAGGATAGACTACATATTATGCGACTCATGGTCCCTAGATAACTTTGCCAACCCCAGCATCAAGCCATGTACTTGGTCAGACCACAATGCGGTCTGTCTAGACTTTACTAAATTACAGTCCCTGACTGGTAGACCCCCTTGGAGACTCCTGGAGCAGTGGCTTTCAGACATCAAACTCCCTAAGCTCACTGCGATCGTACAGGAATTTTTGACATTCAATAACATAGGGAACACAGATATCACCATGATATGGGCAGCCCTCAAAGCATATCTTCGGGGACACTTTATTAAAAAGACGGCACACTATCGTAAGACGAGACAACAGTCACTAGCTAAATTGTATGGAGACCTTCGCACCCTAGGAACCTCTAATAAATTACACCCTAGATCCCAAATGGCCCATCAGATAGGGATTATTAGAAAAGAAATTTCCAACCGAGAAACCCAAAGAGTCCAAGAAAACCTTCACAGACTCAAACAATTATACTATTATAAAGGGAACAGGGCTGATAAACTTTTAGCCAATAAGCTTCGTAAACGCACACAACAGCAGAGAATAGTCCTACTCAAAACTCAGGATGGGATGGTTCACTCACCTAGGGAAATAGGTATAGCCTTTGCGAGTTACTATTCTTCCCTCTACAATATCAAAACCTCAGAGACAATAAATAGAGCCAGTCCTGATGACATTTGTAAGTTCCTAGAGGGACTAGCCCTGCTTACCCTGACTGAGGAAGCTAAAAGAGATCTGGGGAAACACTTCACCCTGGAAGGTGACTGATCGGGGAAGCTTTCTCCCAGAATTTCTAGAAGCAAACATTATTACAATGCCCAAGGAAGGGAAAGACCCAGCGCTATGTTCCAGCTATAGGCCTATTTCCCTCATTAATGTAGATGCCAAAATATACGCCAATGTTTTGGCGAATAGATTGGGCAGACACCTACAGTCACTCATACATCATGACCAAGTAGGATTCACTCTAAACAGGCAAGGTACAGACAATACTCGGCGCCTCATAAACATTTTCACTGAGGCTGCCGATCTCGGGCTTCCCATACTCACCCTGTCGTTAGATGCTGAGAAAGCGTTCGACAGGGTGAGGTGGGAATATCTGTTCAAGACGCTCTCGACATTCAGCTTACCAGACTTCTTTTGCAAGGCAGCTGGAGCGCTCTACTCAGCCCCTTCGGCAGTTGTGAGAGGCCCAGGGTTTTGTTCACCCAAAATAGAGATCAGGAACGGGCAGGGTTGCAGCCCTCAAAATGATGATCCTCCCCACGCTCAACTATTTATTCAGTTGTATCCCTATCTCAGTGCCAACAACCCTAATATGGAAATTTCAAACTATTTAATTCTTACACCTGGCATAACAATAGACCTCAGGTAGCTGCCCCCATTCTCCAAGTCCCAATTGAGAGAGAGGGCATAGGCCTCCCTAAAATACAAAAATACCATGAGGCGACAATGATAATTCATGCTACTGCGTGGGGGTCTTGTCTCCTTCCAACCAGGTGGAGAGAGCTGGAGCAGGCCTCTTTACCAGCATATATCACCCTAGAGGACTTGCTTTGGCTCCCCCCGCACTGGTAATCCAATATCCGCATTGCCAATAGTATAGTCAAAGGATGTCAAGTGACCTGGATTAAATTAAGACACCACAAACTTATTGCCCCACACCCCTCACTCATGCACTCCATATGGGTTCTGTTACTAGGCCTCCCCGACACACACCTTAATACATGGACCAATACGGACATAGCCTGTGTGAAAGACTTTTACTCCAACACACAGTTAAGACCACACACTGATATGGTGAAGCTACCCAGCTTGGACCCTAGATTCCAATTTGATCTATTGAGACTAAGATCTCAATAGCACTTAGTCTGAACTTCAAATGAATAGTAGATTTTTTTATAACAAATTTCAAAGTTATGTATATTTCCACTCCCCCTGTACCATGTGATAGCAATCAGCCAATCACAGATGCATATACGTATAGTCTGTGAATTCTTGCAAATGCTCTGTAGGATCTGGTGACTCAAAAAGTGTAAATATAAAAGACTGTGCACATTTTTTTTAATGGATGTAAATTGGAAAGTTGTTTAAAATTACATGCTGTATCTGAATCATGAAAATTTAATTTAACCTGAGTGTCCCTTTAATGTTTTTGGTAAAGAAGTCGGAAAATCCAATGATAAGAAAACATCCAAACAAAAGGTGACCTCTGTAAAAACGAGGTTCTAAGAATAGAGATATCTCCCAGCCTATTTTCACAAAGTTTTGTACTTCCGAGTGCAGCCTCATGTTTATATGTTGTACATCCCTTCTATATTGCATTCAATGTATGATGACTTATTTGTAACCTCAATAAAAATTATTAAAAAAAATAAATAAAATAAAATAAAATTAGATTACATTAAATTAATCTAAGATTACACAAAAAAAATAAATAAAATAAAATAAAATTAGATTACATTAAATTAATCTAAGATTACACAAAATGAAAAAGGCTAACATTACAACAGAAAATAATAAACCACATTATCCAAAATAACAAAAAATAAACCTTATCCCTATGTAAATAAAAAAGCCCACAAAATAAAAACCCCCCCTAATCTAAGGATAAACTACCAATAGCCCTTAAAAGGACCTTTTGCAGGGCATTGCCCTCTAAGTTAAACAACTCTTTTCCTTAAAAAAAAATACTAAGTCCCCCGTCTAACAGTAAACCCCCCCACCCACCAAAACACCAAAATTAAAAACCCTAACACTAAAAATCTAAACTACCCATTGCCCCTAAAGGGGCATTTGTATGGGCATTGTCCTTAAAAGGGCATTCAGCTCTTTTTCACTGCCCTTAAAAGAGCATTCAGCTCCTTTTCAATTGCCTAAAAACCCCTATTCTAAGAATACCCCCCCCCAAAAAAATAAAAAAAAAGCCTAACACTAAAGCCCAAAATAGGTACTCATGGTTCCGCAAGGTCTTCTTCCAGGCGGGTCTATCATCTACTATCTTCATCTACAGCAAAGGCAACTTGTAGCAGAGGTGCGGATCGGTGTTGCCAGATGTGATGATCCTCAGCGGCGGTCATCACCGGACCTCAGCGGCATGGAAGGTCCTCTTCATGCGATCGTCCACCGCACACTGAAGATTGAATGCAAGGTGCCCCATATTTATTGGGATACCTTGCATTCCTAATGGCTAAAATTTTTGAAATCAGCCAATAGGATGCGAGCTACTGAAATCTTATTGGCTGATTTGAACAGCCAATAGGTTTTCAGTAGCTCTAATCTAATTGGCTAATTTCAAAATTTCAGCCAATAAGAATGCAAGGTACCCCAAATTGATTGCGATACCTTGCATTAAATTTTCAGTTTATGATGGACATTGGATGAAGAGGAGCCTCCATGCCTCCGAGCAACGCCTCCGCTGCCGAGGATTGTCGCTTCTGAGGACCGCCGCTGCCAATGAGGACCGCTGCTGTGGATCCAGGCATCGGGAACACAGCTCCGCACCTCCACTCCACGTCGCTTTCACTCCGGATGAAGATCGAAGATGATGGAGCCATTTAACTTAGGGCAATGGCCTCCAAAAGGCCCTTATAAGGGCTATTGGTAGCTTAGTATTAGATTAGGGGGTGTTTTTATTTTGGCGGGATTTTTTATTTTTATAGGTGTATCAGTTTAGGTTTAAATTTTTTATTTTTGATAGCTTTGTTTATTTTTTTCTGTAATTTTATTATTTTAATTTTTTTGTAACTTTAGCTTGGGGGTTTGTATTTTTTCAACATAGACTGCCCTCTGGGCAGGCTTATCACCTAGTGATATATATATATATATATAAAGTTTTAGTACTCAAGTGGACAAATTAGTTTTAGACTCCAATGTAAACATAGATTTACCAAAAAAAAAAAATTTCAGTCAGGTAGGTTACAAGTTTTGCGCAATGGAGGGTATTTAATGAACGCAACAAAAGTTGCGTTATTTCACTGTCCACAGCGCTGCTATTACAAGTTTTCAAACAGCCGGCTTGTGCATGCAATATGGTTGTGTTGAGCTCCATACTGCACAAAATACAAGTGCTGTTTTAACGTACTTGTGCACACTTTCCCCATAGACATCAATGGGGATAGTGTGTTAGAAAAAAACCTAACACCTGCGATCGCGGAATGAAAATCTCCGTGATTTGAACAGCGAATAGAATTTAAGAAGCTCTCATCCTATTGGCTGTTTTGAACAGTCAATAGTATTTCACTAGCTCTCATCCTATTGGCTGATTTGATTTTCCAAAATCAAATCAGCCAATAGGAATGCAAGGGATGCCATTTTGAAAAGGCTCCCCTGCATTGAAGATTCAGTATACGGCGGTAACCATGTGAAGAGGATGCTCTGCGCCGGATGTCTTCAGGATGGACCCACTCCACGCCGCTAGGATGAAGATAGAAGACGCCACCAGGATGAAGATAGAAGATGCCGCCTGAATGAAGATAGAAGACGCAGCCTGTATGGACGAAGACCTTGCCGTCTGGATGAAGATCTCTCGCCACCTGGATGTCCAGACGTCAGGAACTGTAACACTAACGTGTTAGGATGTGTTAAACTTTTTTGGGTGTTTTTTTTAGTTTAGAGTTTGGACATTTTTTAAAAGAGCTGAATGCCCTTTTCAGGGCAAGCAAAAGAGCTGAATGCCCTTTTAAGGGCAATACCCATACAAATGCCATTTTCAGGGCAATGGGTAGCTTAGGTTTTTTTAGAGTTAGGTTTATTATTTTGGGGGGTTGGTTGGGTGGTGGGTTTTACTGTTGGGGGTCTTTGTGCTTTTTTACAGGTAAAAAAGCTTATTTATTTGGGGCAATGCCCCACAAAAAATGTCCTTTTAAGGGCTATTGGTAGTTTATTGTAGGCTAGGTTTTTTTTTTATTTTTGGTGGGCTTTTCTATTTTGATAGAGCTATTAGATTAAGTGTAATTCTTTTTTATTTTTGATAATTTTGTTTATTTTTTGTAATTTTTTTTATTTTTTGTAATTAGATACTTTGTAATTTTTATAGTAGTGTTAGGATTTTTTTAATGTGTATTTTAGTTTTCTTTAATTGGTAGTTAGTTTAATTTTAGTTTAATAGCTGTATTAGTTTAATTGTTAGTTTAAACTTAGTTTTGTTAATTTGACAGGTAAGTTTTAATTTAATTTAAGATAGAGAAATTGTAATTTTAATATATAAGTTTTAGGGGGAGTTAGGTTTAGTGGTTACTAGTTTAAATTAGTTTATTGCGATGTGGGGGGCTTTCAGTTTAGTGGTTTAATAGTTTAATTTAGTATATTTTGTTGTGGGGGGGCTTGCGGTTTAGGGTTTAATAGGTTTATAATAGTGGCGGCGGTGGTGGGGGAGCGGCGGAATAGGGGTTAATGAATTTTTATAGTGGCGGCGATGTTGGGAGCAGCAAATTAGGGGTTAATAACTTTAAAATAGTGTTTGTGATGCGGGAGGGCCTCAGTTTAGGGGTTAATAGGTAGTTTATGGGTGTTAGTGTACTTTGTAACAGTTTAGTTATGAGTTTTATGTAACAGTTTTGTAGCGTAACACTCATAACTACTGCTCTCAGATGGTGGTACGGATCTTGCCTGTATAGGGTGTAACGCAAGCTTTTTAGCCTCACTGCAAAACTTCTAATGGCACTGCTATGGAAGTCCCATGAAAAAATGTAATTTTTACGAGTGCGGGACTGACATTGCGTTAGAGGCTAAAAAGCTTGTGGTACAGCTATACCGATAAGACTTGTAATGGCTGCATTGCTGTTTTAACACTGAAATTACCATTTTTTCAGGGTTAAAAGATGAACGCACAACTCGTAATCTACCTGTATATTATCTACTCAAAGATTGCTTCATTGAGTGTTGATAAATGTTTATGTATAACTAATTAATTCCTAAAATCAGTTTGTTCAGTAGCACAAACCATCTCCGCAGTAACCTATACCACATACTATTTAACTACATTGTAATGAATTCCACAAGAGAAAATAGACACGCCTTAAATTAAAGGGACACTGAACCCACATTTTTCTTTTGAGATTCAGATAGAGCATGCAAATTTAAGCAACTTTCTAATTTACTCCTATTATCAATTTTTCTTAGTTCTCTTGCTTTCTTTATTTGAAAAAGAAGGCATCTAAGCTATTTGTTTGGTTCAGAACCATGGAAAGCATGTGTTTATTGGGGCGTGAATTTATCCACCAATCAGCAAGAACAACACAGTGTGTTCACCAAAAATGGGCCGGCATCTAAACTTACATTCTTGCATTTCAAATAAAGATACCAAGAGAATGAAGAGAATTTGATAATAGGAGTAAATTAGAAAGTTGCTTAAAATTGCATGCTCTATCTGAATCATGAAAGAAAAAAATGTGGGTTCAGTGTCCCTTTAAGACACGGCCAAGGACATCATACACAATAGCCAAGTAACCTGAAACCACTCACTGTCATAGATCATAATTCATAGGTCAAGTGAACATACAAATACATAAAAATATCCCAGTATGTTAAGTACAAACCATTGTTCCTATTATCTTCATAATATGATATTTATGGCATAATACATTACCACAGATTTTTCAGAATCCATATTAAAACACAACCTAGCCATCTTTAAAACATAAGACTAGCAAGTTTATTAAAAAGACTGATTCTGTCTTCTAGATATAACTATTTAATAACTAGATTTGTAGATAATGGCCTTGATTCCAATCTTTCTGAAATTCTCGTTTGATATAAGGAGCGGCCAAAACAATCACAATTTTACTAATTTACTGATTACTCATTGTTCTAATCTAAACCACAGTTCCCCGACATCGCCGACACTAGCTAAATCACTAAATAATGCTATTAACCCCTAAACCGCCGTTCCCCAACATTGCCGACACTAACTAAATCACTAAATAAAGCTATTAACCCCTAAAACCGCCATTTCCTCACATCACTAACACTAACTACATCTATTAACCCCTAAACTGCAGTTCCCTGATATTGCCGACACTAACTAATCCTATTAACCCCTAAACTGCCATTCCCAAACATCGCCAACACTAACTAAACCTATTAAACCCAACCCTAAACCGCAGTTCTCCGACATCGCCGACACTAACTGAAACACTAAATGAACCTATTAACCCATAAATTGCTGTTCCCAAACATGATCAACACTAACTAAACCTATTAAACTCTGATGAGGCCCCTGTTCCAGCCCTTTGTAAGAGGGGCGAAATGCGTCATGCTTGGGTAATCGATGACAAGTTAACTGCTATGTCAGACACAAGCTGGGTGTGAAGTTACGCTGCATCTGAGAAGTGGGGGTTACCTTACCGCAAGAGAAGACACCGATTAACCCCTGCAGAGTGACCGCAGGAATAAGAAGGTACCAAGGGTCCTCTTCCATAGAGGCAGATAAGCGTGTTTGAGGAAAAAGTTAGGTACGGCTAATTTAAGTCTTGCAACCCCGGTAATGCTCTCTGTTTAAGGATCAAATACGGGACTGTATAGTATCTTCACATATCCAATAATGTTTATGGGAACAGCAAGTGGACATTCAAAAAAGTTTGTTTTTGATCTTCAGTGTTAAACCAAGCTGTCACTGAGACTGAATATTAAGGGAGTTTATGAAATATACACCACTGCGTGTATACACTTGAGTGCCTGGTTTTTGAACATGGTTCTGGACTATAACAGTATTTTTTTCTCTTTTTTGGGGGGCCCCACAGCTACCCATTTACACTATATTTCTTGCACTGGACTGGCCATACTTAGTACGGGTGTCATTATCAGCCCTTAGGCTGCATCATATAATATTAAGTATTAGGTGCACTGTCAGAAAAAAGGGTACGGTCGGGGGTCCGTTTGTGAACACTTAAGGTACAACTGCTGTGGTTGTACCCTTAATGGATCAAAATTACACCTTAAGGGACTAATATGTACCATTTAGTGGTAAATAGGGTACAAATATGTTTCCAACTGTCAAAGGGTCCATGTCTGTACCATTTAATCCCCCCAAAAAGGTACAATCACTTGTGGTGACTAAAAGGTTGAGGGGGATGGGTGGTTCAAGGCTGCCAAACCCTGCAAGTCCATATCATTTGTACAGCTCAATTATTCATATTCACATAACTGTCAGTCACCCAAAATTAATGCAACATACATGTTGTAGAGCAAAATAATTAGTTTAATCATTGTTGGTAATATGCCAGAAGTGGGCAAAGCAAAAAACCCATATATTCAATGATACTGTGTTGCTGGTTCTAAATAGCAAACAAGCACTTAACATTTTAATGTTTATATTTAGAGCATTAAGATGTTAACTCTTAAACATAAAACAAATGTATTAACTAATATAACAAAGAAAAAAATTCCTTTTAAACTGGATAAAATAAGCAAGCGCTTTTTAAGAACCAGTTTTAAAAAAATAAAATAAAATTGTAACCATTCCCCAGTCACATACATTGACATTGTTGTAACACACCATAGCGCCATCTGTTGGTTGAAAGTTCCTTGACATGTGTATACGCAGCTCCATCTATTCTTAGCAGGTTCATCACCAAAATATGTACTGGGGAAATAGATGCATTTGCATATATTTTGCATAGAGTGACAATTCAATGTATGGTTGTGAGTTTTATCGTTTATCCCTCCCCTGAACCCCCCCTTCTTTTCGTTAGAGTTATATTTATTATTATGTTGTTTTCTATAGTATGTATGTTTTATGTGGCATGTCACTCTAAATTAAATGTGGTGTTTTTAGAGTCCAGTACAGAGTGATATAAAACACATGTGAATAGTTATTTTTGAATTGGTTGTTTGGCCTGGTTACTTTCAGGTAGTTCTATACCATTCTTTGGATTTGCTATATGGCTACAGTATCCAAACTTCTTTTTATTTTATTGTAATACTGTCCTGAAAAAAGTACTCCATTAAATTAATGCATATTTGAATGTAAATTTAATGGAACAGCATTTGTAATATGCTGTGTTGAGTACAAATTTGCCATCATGAGGGTACAAAAAGAGCTTGTCACTGGGGCAAGGTACCCTTTAAAGGCCAGATTTGCACTATTTTTTAAGGGTAACAATATGGTACCATAGGACTGAGGTCCAATCTAGTCACCAAAGGTACATATTTGCCTTTGAAAGGTACAATCTGCAAGGGTACCAATTTGTACCCAGTGTTAAAGAGTACAGTGGGTGCACCTTTGAGGGTACTGTGTAATGACAAGCTGTTGTACACCTAAAGTACAATTTTTGCACTTTTTTTTCTGACAGTTTGTTTATTCCTTATCGCGTGCTATTGACATCATATATCAAACGGGGGGTGGAGGATAGACTTCCTACTTGTATTTTATCTACTTCATTAGTTGTAGTAATAAAGCGCAGTTTTACCTTCAGTGAAGCCTATGGGGTCCCCATTATCAAGCTCTGAACGTAGCTTGTGGGGCCCCTGTTTTCTGGCGAGTCTTCAGACTTCAGCTCTGAGCAGGGTGGGACAGGAATCGCCAGAAATCAACCCGATCGGAGTACGATCGGGTATGATTGACACCCCCCTGCTGGCGGCTGATTGGGCCGCGAGTCAGCAAGGGGCGGCGTTTCACCAGCAGCTCTTGTGAGCTGCTGGTGCAATGTTAAATGCGGAGAGCATATTGCTCTCCGCATTTAGCGATGGTGGTTGCGGACCTGATCCGCACTGTCGGATCAGGTCCGCAACACCTTTGATAAATAGGGCGTCTTTGTCCTTTTTTGACAGATTCTTAATTTTGTTTTTGTCCTTTCCTTTTAACCATTTCATATTTATTTTGGGACTGCTAGCACTCTAGGTAGCGCATTAGATAGACATTGTTGCACCTCTATTTTAAGTATTTTTGCTAAACCCTATAACCCCTAAAAAGCCAGCCCCCACATTGCAACAACCTAAATAAAACTATTAACTTCTAAACCTAACACCAGCTAACTTTAACATAATTAAAATAGACCTAAATTAAAGTTACAATTATTAAACAAACTACCTATTTGAAAAAATAAATACAAACTTACCTATGAAATAAAAAATAAAAACTAAGCTAGCTACAATATAACTATTACTAACCTACCTAGTTAAAATAAATACAAACTTACCTGTGAAATAAAAATAAAACCAAAGCTTAAAACTAATAAAACCTAACATTACTATAAAATAAAAAACTAACATTACTAAAAATAAAAACTAACATTACTAAAAAAATTAAAACTACAATTTACAAAAAAGAATAAACACTAGGGGGTGTTTGTTTTTTAGTTTTTTTGCAAAAGAGCTGTTAACTTTAGTGCAATGTCTACAAAAGGATCTTTTAAGGGCCCTTGGTAGTTTATTATGGGATTCGATTTCTTTTTTATTTAGGGTGTTTTTTATTTTAAAACGGGGTAAGGGTATTAGAATAGGAGAAACCTTTTTATTATTTTGGATAATTTTCGTTTGTTATTTTTTGTAATTTTAATGTTTATTATTATTTTTGTTTAGTAATGTTAGGTTTTTTATTTCTAGTAATGTTAGTTTTTTTAGTGTAGGCTTAGGTTTTATTTGTATTTTACAGGTAAGTTTGTATTTATTTTAACTAGGTATATAGTAAATACAGTAGGTTATATTGTAGCTAGCTTAGGTTTTATTTTTATATCACAGGTAAGTTTTTATTATTTTTGTAAATAGGTAGTTAGTTATAATTGTAACTTTAATTTAGGTCTATTTTAATTATGTTGAAGTTAGGGGGTGTTAGGTTTAGGGAATAATTGTAATAATTTTGGTTGTTGCGATGTGGGCCCAGCAGGTTTAGGGGTTAATAAGTATAGTTAGTGTTGGCGATGTTTGGGAAACGGTGGTTTAGCGGTAAATATGTTTAGTTAGTGTTGCGATGTTTGGGAACGGCAATTTATTTTAGGGGATTAAATAGGTTTAGTTAGTGTTTGTGATGTTTGGGAACGGCGGTTTAGGGTTAATAGCTTTAGTTAGTGTCTGTGATGTCGGGGAACTGCGGTTTAGGGGTTATTAGGTTTAGTTAGTTGTTAGCGATGTTTGGGAACAGTGATTTAGGGGTTAATAGGCTTAGTGTTGGCAATATCGTGGAACTTGGTTTAGGGGTAATAGGTTTAGTTAGTGTTGCCAATGTCGGGGGAACTGTGGGATTAGGGGGTTAATAGGTTATAGTTAGTGGTTGGCGATGTTTGGGAACAGCAGTTTTAGGGGTGTAATAGGTTTATTTACTTTTTTAGTTAGTGTTGGCAATGTTTGGGGAATCGCGGTTTAGGGGTTAATAGCTTTTTAGTGGTCGGTTTTTAGATAATTTTGTTTTGACAATCGCCGGCATATTAGTTATGTTAAGTTAAATAATTTTTTCGTATCCTTTCATTTTTTTCGTATCCATTCTTTATTCATATGGCATTTTTGTATTCTAAACTTCAGGGGAATAGAATAATGCTTATGAATAAAGAAAGGATTCGTAAAATTTAACGGATCCGAAAAAACGATTTAACTAACATAACTAATTTGCCAAAAAATTTTTTTTTTAACTTAACTAAACTAATTATGCCAAAACTAAATTATTTATTTAACTAATGAAAACAAAAGCGGTTGCACATGTCTACCCATTATATTTAATCTCAACTTCCTCACAATGGCACCAGTAGATGACTGATGATGGATGTTGATCAACTAAAACGGAATTGATACATGAAAAAAATACAACTGCTCCCAGCCTGCCCAGCCATTCTCACCAACTGACCAGGCGTGTCGTCTTCATTCTGCAGGTCCAGAAATCATTCCTCTTCTGACAGTCTCACTGTTTCTGCCCACAACTTTAGAAATCTTGTTTTCTTTGTGTTTTTAAATTAATTGATAGTGATGACATTTTTAGATTATTTTTATTTATGTGGCAAGATTCAATTGTCATAAAAAAGGGCAGTCACTGTTGTTCGCATGGCAGCGTCATCTTGTTTCTCAGGTCCAATCATTATTTGATTGGTGGCCAATATCACTATTGTTATTTTATGTGTGTAATCAGTTGGTTTTTGTGCTCATGCGGTCGTGGTTTACTTTCAAAGTGTAATGCGCACTCAATTAAAGTGGATATTGCGCACACTAGAGATAGGGTCGCCACTTGTAATCTAGCCCTTGGGTCGGGGGGAGGGGGGTTAATAAGATTGTGGATGTTGCCCTGACTGGTGACACAGATAAGGTGCCTTGTTAGTTACAGCACACCATGAACTGGGGAAACCAAGTTGGAGGCATCTGCTGGTGCACCAGTGGATATTAAGAAAGTGGCTGACCAAGGGTCTTCAGTACCAGGGAGTCTTATCTGAGGTCTGATGTTTATTCATGTGGACAAATAAAGGAATAGTTTTCATAATATTCTCCTTCCTCATCATTTACCTATGTAAGTGGTTGCCTATATCCTTAGTATTATTAGTACTTTTGAAACGCTTCTTAGGAGTATTTATGCTCCTCTAATTGAGAGCCTGATTGTTAGCCTATGAATCACACTAACGAAGCAGCCAAACATTGGATATTTCTGTTGCACAATTAAGGATACTCTGTGTGTTTTGGATTGATATAGATGTTGATAATATTTTTGTTATCTCACATTTAGGAGGTGCAGCTCCCTCTATTAATAAAGTAATGCTACATACCAGTTTATGAAGGTGATATGCTGCTAAGAACAATTCAAGCTGTTGCCAGGAGAATGGAATCTGTACAAATGTTAGCTATTTCAGCTAAAACAGAACAGCCTGAGTTAGCTCCCACCATTAACGGGGATTTTCAGCAAACGCTCTGCACACATTTCAAATTTCCATCACAGAAAAACAATGCTGATAGCTTTTAAATTAATGACACCAATGTATGGGTAATTTCCCCTAAATAACTCAGAGATGAATGAATCATATATGGGAGTGGATAGTTATTTATACCAGCGGGAAAACAGTTTCCATAGAAAGAAACACAATATCACTTGCAGAAGTGCAAATGCATGGCTTGACTATAGCAAATTAAAGATTCGGTCTCTGGCAGATTTAAATATTGTGATTCCCAGCCAAATCTCTTCTGTTTTAGAGCCAACATTTGTGACTACATCAAAATATTCAAATTAAGAGAACCTATTTGCAATCTTTAGAATTATGTCCCAAAATAAGTGAAGCTCAGCAAAAAACAGTGTCACAGCTAACTTTTAAATAAGCACATATAGATTACCTTACCTATGTGATGGAATTATCATGATTTTATTAATGACACCAAGATGAATATTTTGCTTAGCCTTTTTTACTGATTATATGCAGCATTTGAGAGTCAAATAAATTATCATTTAAAATAGAACAATTGTAAAGGAAATAGTTTTAAATCAGATAGAACTTCATGCATATAAAATAACTACACAGAATCCAGCAGTGTATGTTGTTTTTGTGCTGCCCTAGGCATTGGAAATGTGCTGCCCCACCACCACCAACAATTTTAGCTTAAATTTGTCTTGTATAATTTTCACAGCTGGTAAAGAATGTATGGAATGGTTAAGCACCACCACAACCAGGAGTCATTGATTTCTAAACAAATAATTAAATACATTTTTTAGAAAGAAAAGGAGTGGTAAATGCTTGTTCAAATTTGCTGTTACCCTAGCTCTCCTATCTTAGGCACAGTCCTAGTTGGTCTAAACTACAAAAATCTTATTACCTAGAGCTTGACCAATAGACGAGGAGATATATAAAGTTACTCAGTATAATGTCCAATCAATAAACAGGATGGGCCTGTTGTGTGATCTCTCCACACAGACTCTCCCTCTTTGTCTTTAATTAATAAATCAATGATGCTGAAATATTATTTTTGTAGGTGTCCAAAACAGAAACAAAAACTCTAAATGTTGTCAAGTATACAAATGACAGGGTCAAATAGAGAGCAAAGTAATCTTCTGATGAGCAAAGCACTGTTCAAAGAACTGGAAATTCACTTCCTGGTAAAAAGTTCTGCTTCAAAAGCTTATCCTCTTCACAGACTCAGTCCAAAATAGTCTGCAAGGAATTCTCCAAAATAATTCTCCTTTTAGATAAGTGAGTGAGTTACCAACTGCTTACTTTGTGGCTTGAGTTGCCTACTGTTACCTCATGGCTGGAATTACCAACCTCTTACAATATGGTGGGAATAACCAATTGCTTACCTCATGGCATAGGTTACACAGAGAGAAGCGCTCTCTCAGGAATGTACAACCAGCTCAATAACTTGTTAGCTTGTTCTCGGACTATTTACCACCTGGGTGCAGCTTCTTTTTTTGTAATGCTTTTCCTAGAATAGAACATTCCTGCAGTATATTAGTCTGATCCCACCTATTAAGGTCAGTCCAGCACCAAAATACCAGACAACCCCAGATGATCATTTCGGCCTTCACTGGGCCTCGTCAGTGAGGTGTAGCCATATTCTTCTAAAAACACTGAGCAAGGAGTCCACGTCTGGTTGCCCCCTTTTCCCTTAGGGAGACATAATACACACAGAGAGAAGTGCACTCTCAGGAAAGAACAACCAGCTCAATAACTTGTTAGCTTGTTCTATGGAAATTTACCATCTGGGTGCAGCACCAAAATACTCTCTGTGTAACAAAACAAATACCAAATAAAGCAGCAAACGAATATTCTGGAAAAAAAAACAATTAATTTACTGCTGCACATGTCTAATATATACTGTATTCTGTCTCACTAAATAAAGGTAATATTGTTTTACGGAGCCCCCTGTATCCACTTTTTTTACTCTACCTCCTTGTGATGCCCGGCTTGTCTGAAATTCTACTTGCCAATGTGACGTTGTGACGTTGACGTCTGTATGCCTGAGGCACCTGGGAAGTGAGGAGGAGTTTGAAGGAAGGACTGACCGGTGTTCCGCTGAAGATACGCTGCCCTGAATTACAGGTCTCCTGGAGGCTGGTAATCTCCACAGTATTTGTGATTGTGTTGCTGTGCTTGGAGTACGTTAATACGGTGGCGGCTCGCTTAGGGGGATAATCGTTTTGGACTGTGGGGCCATATTAAGCGTTTGACATGTGCGGAGCTGAAGATCTCCTCTATATGTACTGAGAGTTTTGCGTAGGAGGTAAGGGGTGTTTTTGTATATCCGGATTACCAAGTGAGTACAGAAACTTTAACTTTATTTTTTTGTGTGGAAATTAACTCTGGTGTCATGGCGGTTGGCGGATCCACCGCAAGGTTTTGTGTTCAAGGACTTGGAAGCCACATTACAAGTGTATGAATTAGATGAAGATGATACATTACAGGACTGTGATAATACATTGGACAGTTTGTTTTTTCAAATCGATGAGCTAAGACGGAGGGACATTAAACTGGACTTAGACATAAGAACATTTTAATGTATAAAAGACAGAAGAGGATACCAAGAGGTCTAAGGATAAGAAAGTGACCCTCCTTACTGGTTAATGATATTGATTTAATTAACAAATGGAAAAAAATCCTTGATGCTTGCTCTTTTGCCTTAATGGACTTATTAGTAGAGACTTGAATGTATTAATCATATAAAAACTGTACAATCTGACCTTAAAATGTTCCAATCAGATAAGGATTTTAAATCTTCTGACAAAATATTTGAGGAGAGCATGACACGCTTTTCCAAAGAATTATGGGATTTTAAAAAACAAAAATTGTCACGTAATAAGAGAGATTACGATTTAATAAAGTTTACAGATGGAAGGTGCCAACATCATACTAAACTGTCTCAGAGAAGTGGTAAGATAGATTCTAGAATGGGTGTTACACCCAAACCGAATAAAAAGGTACATTTTGAAGAGACTGAGTATGATGTTGACACTTCTGACCATGAGTCCAATGAGGAAATAGAAATTGTGAGTAATTTGTCTGCATTGGATACACCACAGGTAGAGGGTAGTACACATTCAAAAAACGAATGGCGTACAGGGAGCAAGTCAAAAAGAAAAAAACAAGAAGGGGATGCAGAGGGAGAAGAAAAAACAAACAAAAACAAAATAAAATATCAGACACGCACTTACACGAGGAAATATGTATAAAAAATGTAGTAAATCTCTCTCAGTATGAGCTATCCAGAACAGAGGTGGAAGTTCTGGGTTTGGGTTTGGGATTTGTCCATAGTGCACATTTCAACTTGTTCAGCACTATCCATGAAGTTAATAGATTTGTTAGAAAAGTTACTTTAAAGAAACATTTTGAAGGTTCCATGGATAGTGCTGAACGAGAGGAAACTGCACCTGTTATACCCGTATCTAAAACAGAGGCCAGTGCTCTGAGTTTTGATGAACAATGTCTTGTTCTTGAACTTACAACATTGTTGAATGATAATGTTGATCAAGAGCCTCTAGTAACAGCTCCTATATTTAAACCTAGCATGAAACAAAGTAACTTCTACCCAGTACAAAGTAGAAGTAAGTCAATTGATATATTTCAGTATACAGTGGAGCGGCAATTAAAAATACTCTCAGAAAAAATCCAGGAGGGAGAAAAAACTATGGGACACTATACACATAATTTGAAATTTGAACAGAACAAAGCAATAAAACAACTAAAATCAAATTCAGACATTGTTATAAAAACTCTGATAAAGGTGGGAACGTCGTGATTATGGATAGGGAATACTATGTGGCAGAGGCCCATCGCCAACTAAGAGATGAGCCAGTATACCTTAAATTAAGTTTCAATCCAACAAAAAAATTTCAAACAAAATTGAGGGATATTCTGGAATTAGGTAAGCAAATGGGGGCCTTTAAGGAGACATTTTTTGAAACTCTCCTTCCCTCTAAACCTTATATCCCTATCTTTTATTTCTTACCCAAACTGCACAAAGACAGTACCCACCCTCCGGGTAGGCCCATCATATCTGAGGTGGGATCCCTTTTAGAACCACTTTCAGAACTGGTGGATTCCTACTTGCAACCCCTGGTAACAGAGATTATGAGTTATATCAGAGACTCTACTCAGGTCCTAAATGTGGTCAAAAATCTGACATGGCAAATGAGATATAGATTCATGACAATTGATGTGGTGTCTTTGTATACTTCCATCTCGCACCATCAAGGGTTAATTGCAATTTCTTATTTTTTGGACAATTGTTACGGTTGCCTCCAGGCTGGCTGGAAGTTGGACCGTAGAAAAGGATGCTCCTAGCGCTCACCAAAGGAGCAGCAGCACCGTAGTCAGCAATCCCTGTAGTGATATTAGCTGAAGCTGTCCCCTACAAACATGAGTCAAAGCTGCAAGTTAGAGGGACAGAAAATAGGTCTGATGTGCTGGAGCACACAGCCTCCTTTTTATTGAGGTTACATGCAAAACAGGACACTCTCAGGGGGAGGCATAAAATCCCCCATCACACATTTGATATTAGATAGAGAGACACTCCCTTTGACAGGCCACAACATTTACTTCAGCAGATAACATTACACACAATAAAACAATGCAGTCCACCTTATCAATACTAGTCTGATTAGACAATGGGAAAGTTGATCACTAAACCTAATTAGAGCTAATCCCAGCAGACTTGTATTTAGAATAGGTTTCTTGAAGCTGAACAAAATTTAACTCTTAATGGCACACAATGAAACTGAACCAAGTGGGAGAAAGCCAGGGACAAGTCATTTCACAGGTCTGGGGACATAGTCTTAAAGGGGGCATTGTTCACCAGAGTCACAATATGTCCCCAGACGTTTCCCAAAGGGCCACACACACCCAACAAAAGTCAATATACTCTCAGGGGCACAATCTTCCAGGGGCCATAGTCATGAGGAAGGAGGCTGGCAAATAGGCTTCTCCAAAATCCAGGGAAGCAGGGCAACCTTCCATTTAAAGGGCCAGTCACAAATAGCAGTTTGTAACATATCTCCCCTTTTGGAGGGAGACTAACAAGGCACCTGACCTTCTGTCGGTCAGTGCCTAAGTTAGTCTCGCAACCCACCCACAAATAAACACTAGCAGCAAAGCAGCCCCCCCACAACAAGTAGCACTGGCCTGTAGGTTCCAGGTTATAGGATGAAAGTGTAGCATCCTCTGCCTTCCTGGCGCAGCTGTGCAAATAGCTGATGGTACTTGGGGGGCAGAGGCCAGCGGCACTCTGCCCTGGTGCCAGCGCTTCTGCTGGGGTGAGGGGTTTGCAGGCCAGTCCTGTAACAAGGGGGTCTGTAGGGCAGAGGCCAGCAGCGCTCTGTTCTGATGCCAGCTCTTCTGCTGGGGGAATTGGGGCATAGTCCTGCCCGGTGGCAAAGGGAACGTGGGGGTCAGTGGGGGTTAACATCTCCACTGTTAACCCTGGGCCCAAGTTAGGAGTTAGCTGGGGAGGGGGAGATTGGCTTACCTCCTCCTCCTGATACTCCGGTGGCCGTTGGGAAGGGAGGTCGATGCTCTCCGCTTCCTGTGGAACATGCTGCGGCTGGGGAGAGAGACCGGTTGTCTCCTCTCCCTGGAAGGCACACTCCGGCTGGGGAGGGAGGTCGATGCTCTCCCCTCCCTGTAGCTGGGTCTGTCGCTGGGGATCTGGGCCGCCTGCCCAGCATCCCTGTAGGGCCGGTAGAGAGACTGCGGTCCCATCTCCACCTGCCTGCTGGGGGTCCTCCCAGGACCAGTCTATGAGGCCTGCTGCCTCTGGTATCTCTGGCTGGGGAAGGGGACTGGTTGTCTCTTCCCTCTGCACGGTATACTGCCGCTGGGGAGGGAGGTCGCTGCTCTCCTCTCCCTGTAACTCTGGCTGCCGCTGGGAAGGGAGGTCGTTGCTCTCCGCTCCCTGTGACTCACTTTCTCGCTGGAGACCAGGTGTCCAGACCCTCAAACTCCACAGTTGGCGCTCAAAGGCTCGTGCCGCTTCGTTCTCAGTAGCCAATTCCCGGATGAGGCGACTGACTACCTCCTGCGCAGGGTCTGGACCATATCGGACTAGCCGCCTCTTTACCTCTGGAACGAAATCCGCGCCCTCATAGCGACGGATCAGGTTGAGGTGCTCTTCACAGGGTTCTGACCAGTATCTTGTCAGCTCCATGCTGCTGTAGGTAGGGACGCTGCGCAGTGGCTAGCGTTGCCCTCAATAACTTTCCTACGATACCAGTGCTGTTGTGGTGCTGCTCCTTGCGCTAGGACGCCAATCCCACCGCTGCCGCCAAATGTTACGGTTGCCTCCAGGCTGGCTGGAAGTTGGACCGTAGAAAAGGATGCTCCTAGCGCTCACCAAAGGAGCAGCAGCACCGTAGTCAGCAATCCCTGTAGTGATATTAGCTGAAGCTGTCCCCTACAAACATGAGTCAAAGCTGCAAGTTAGAGGGACAGAAAATAGGTCTGATGTGCTGGAGCACACAGCCTCCTTTTTATTGAGGTTACATGCAAAACAGGACACTCTCAGGGGGAGGCATAAAATCCCCCATCACACATTTGATATTAGATAGAGAGACACTCCCTTTGACAGGCCACAACATTTACTTCAGCAGATAACATTACACACAATAAAACAATGCAGTCCACCTTATCAATACTAGTCTGATTAGACAATGGGAAAGTTGATCACTAAACCTAATTAGAGCTAATCCCAGCAGACTTGTATTTAGAATAGGTTTCTTGAAGCTGAACAAAATTTAACTCTTAATGGCACACAATGAAACTGAACCAAGTGGGAGAAAGCCAGGGACAAGTCATTTCACAGGTCTGGGGACATAGTCTTAAAGGGGGCATTGTTCACCAGAGTCACAATATGTCCCCAGACGTTTCCCAAAGGGCCACACACACCCAACAAAAGTCAATATACTCTCAGGGGCACAATCTTCCAGGGGCCATAGTCATGAGGAAGGAGGCTGGCAAATAGGCTTCTCCAAAATCCAGGGAAGCAGGGCAACCTTCCATTTAAAGGGCCAGTCACAAATAGCAGTTTGTAACAACAATCATTCAAATTATGGAACTGATTTGAAGCATTTTTTACTAACAGCTATAGAATTTTTGTTTTCTTTTTGAAGGGTGTTGCTACCTCCAGAGACGTGGGATGGCCATGGGGGCAAAATTTGCCCCCTCTTACGCCAACCTTTTTATGGGTTGGTGGGAAGCCACCCACGTCTATGGAGATAGCAACCCCTCTAAGTCCAATCTAGTTTATTATGGCCGGTATATTGACAACCTCCTGGTGGTGTGGGATGGAAGTGCTGAGTCTGCACAGGGATTTGTAGATAACCTTAATACCAACACGGTAGGGTTAAAATTTACTGTTGAGCAACATGAAACTATAATTAAGTTCCTTGATGTGGAACTAGAAGCTGACTCTTGTACTGGGCATATTAGCTCCAGTGTATTTAGGAAACCGTCAGGAGGGAATACCATCCTCAACTATAAATCATGCCATCCAGGGCACATTAAAAAGGCAATCCTGGAGGGACTGTACATTCGTACTAAACGGATTTGCTCGGATGACAGGATGTATAAAGAACAATGCGAAATACATGAAAACAGGCTACAAAGTAGAGGTTACCCTGATAAATTGTTAAGCAATGTTAAAAAAGAGGTAGATCAGCTACACAGAGAGGAGCTATTACAATATAAAAACACCAAAAAGGGAATACAAACAAGTGTGGGGAATAAAATTATTTTTAATATCCTGTATAGCTTGGAATTTAAGAAGGTTTGCAACATTATAAAACATAATCTTCCTATCTTGGCTGGTGACCCCAGTCTAGAAGGATTAGCTACAGGAGGATGTAAATGTGTAGCCAAAAAAGGAAAACCCCTGGGGAATTTGTTAGCCCCTTCTGATTTACAGAGTAAAAGTATCAGAACATGGCTTCCTTATAGATTGGGCTTATATAAATGTAAGGCCACTCGCTGCAAGGCGTGTACGTATGTGAATGAGGGGACACATTTTGTCTCTACTGTAACAAATAGATCATATGAAATTAGGTTTAAACTCAACTGTAAATCTACACATGTAGTTTATTTGCTAACCTGTATGGGGTGCCAGATTCAGTATGTTGCCAAACCAAAGACAGGGCACTTGAACACGTTAGGGACATAGAGGATCCAGAGATATTAACCCTGTGGCAAGACATTTTAAGAATAAACACGCAGGAGATGCCTCATTACTTTCTGTACAAGACATAGACCATGTCCCAGCACACAAGAGAGGAGGGGACAGGAAGTATCATTATCATCTAAATACTAGAAATCCACAGGGGATAAATATGGAAAGTGATGTCAATTTGTTTATTTAATCTTGGAATCTGTCCTTTGACAGAATTTGTCTCCTGTATATGTCTCGGATTTTTTCTCATAAATATGTAATATCAAATTCATTCTGATATATAAAGAAAAATCAGGGACTTCTTAGATGTTTTCTTTCAAACAAATTTAATAAGGATACCTCTGTAGGTTTAGGATATTTCTCAAATGTATATAGATGAAATTTTGTATAGTTAAGGTGTATATAAATATATTTTGTTTGATTAATTTTCCGGTATATATTTATATATTTATTAGGTTAATGAAGTTAAATTGATATAGCAATGTATTTATTCACACTGGATATGATAGAGTTAACATAGACCTGACACTAGTGTCCACATTAAATTTAGAGTATATAAGATTCAGTTTAGACAAGGGTTAATCTTTTGAGCAATTGTTTTTAACAATTATGTGCAATTAATTAATGTAATTAAACGTTGTCTGTCTCTTTAAATAGAGATCTCAGTGGTGATATCAGTAAGCAGTGAGCAAGTGTGGTAGCCCCACACAAAACATGTCTGCTCGTTTGTGTCTCCACTGAAAACCCTGTGCTAGCATTACGGGCTGCGAGCCCTGTTCTGTTTTTATTCCGTCTCACTAAATAAAGGTAATATTTTTTTACGGAGCCCCCTGTATCCACTTTTTTTACTCTACCTCCTTGTGATGCCCGGCTTGTCTGAAATTCATTTTGACATGAAACCTGGTTTACGCTAAATGTTGCCCACCAATAGGCAAGCGCTATTCAGGATGCTCATCACAAAATGGGCCGGCTCCTAAGCTTTTAAATTCAACAAGTGGCGCCGCCATCTTAGGGCTAGATTATAAATGTTTTTGCACAGCTGTTTGCGCGCGTTGGAAGGAGATAGAATTATGCTTTCTTCCCTTGTGTCTATTTTAATACATACTAGTGGTTTATTAGCAATGGCAGCAGATTGGAGAAGGGCAAGCAAGGCCTGATGCAGGAAGCAGGCAAATAAGGGAATTAAATAATTTGTAATTTAAGAAATCTCAAAATTCAAAGTACAAAAAAAAAAAGAAAAAAAAAAAAAGAAATGAACAACAAAACAAAAAGCAAAAGGAAAAAGGTAGCACTAAATAAAGTCTATTAACTATGATACTAATTAACTATGATACTAATTATCTATGATACTAATGAGATAATTATTTATGGAAAAGCCATGTGTTAAAAACTAAGTACACCCTTACTGCTTCAATAGGAATTAAGATGCTAAGTTGCAGCCAGGTGCTGCTAATTAAATGCCTTTGATTAATTGATTATCAGCAAGTGTAACCACTTCTATTAAAGTCAAATTTTTAGCAGTTTGGAACATTTAGGTGTGTGCCAAGGAGGAAAGACATCAGCAATTATGTTAGAGAAGCAATTGTTGCTGCCTATCAATCTGGGAAGGGTTATAAGGCCATTTCCAAACAATCAGTCCATCATTCTACCGTGATAAAGATTATTCACAAGTGGAAAACATTCAAGACAGTTGCCAATATTTCCAGGAGTGGATGTCCCAGCATATTCACCCCAAGGACAGACTGTGTATTGCTCAAAGAAATTGCAAAAAAAACAAGAGTTACATATCAGACTCTGCAGGCCTCAGTTATAATGTTAAAGTTCATGACAGTACAACTAGAAAAAGACTGAACAAGTATGGTTTGTATGGAAGGGTTGCCAGGAGAAAGCCTCTTCTCTCTAAAAAGAAAATGGCAACACGGCTTAGGTTTGCAAATTTGCATCTGAATAAACCACAAGACTTCTGGAACAATCTCCTTTGAACAGACACAACCAAAGTGGAGATGTTTGGCCATAATGCACAGCGCCACGTTTGGCGAAAACCAAATACAGGATATCAGCACAAACACCTCATACCAACTGTCAAGTGGTGGAGAAGTGATGATTTGGGCTTCTTTTGCAGCCACAGGACCTGGGCACCTCATTGAGTCGACCATAAACTCCTCTGTATACCAAAGTATTGAAGAGTCAAATGTGTGGCCATCTATCTGATAGCTAAAGCTTGACCGAAATTGGGTCATGCAACAAGACAATGATCCCAAGTACACCTGCAAATCTACAACAGAATTTCTGAAAAAAAGAATGAAGGTGTTGCAATGGCCCAGTTAAAGTCCAGGCCTCAACCTAATTGAAATATTGTGGCATGACCTTAAGAGAGCTGTGCATAAATTAATGCTCTCAAACCTTAATGAAATAAAGCGATGCTGTTAAGAAGAGTGGGCAAAAATTCCTCCACAACGATGTGAGAGACTGATAAATACAAAAAACAATTACTTCAAGTTATTGCTGCTAAAGGTTGTTCTACAAGTTATTGAATCATAAGATGTACTTAGTTTTTCACACATGGTTTCTCCATTTTGGCTTAAATAAATCAAGACACAGTGTAATATGTCATGTGTTGTTGTTCATCGGATGTTGTATTTACCTAATTTTAAGACCTGCTAAGGACCAGATGATTTTTATTATGTCCTGATACATAAAACCATAGAATTCAAAGAGGGTGTACTTTCTTTTTCGCATGACTGTATTTAGAAATGTATATGTATGTATCTCTATGTTAAAGCCATATGCCTGCCTTTTTTTTGAGACCTCATATCTTTGAGCCCTTATAACTTTTTTTGTGCAATTTGTTTTAAAATAATTTTTATTAGATGGTGTTATACGTGTAACTGTATTTTTCAATGTATTTTTATGTGTTTTATGCCACTTTTTAGTTTCACTAAACAGTTAACTAAAGTTCTGAGGACACTATAATTATTCTATCGTAAATCATGATTGCCCTCACGTGTTCGCATTTACTCTTAACTTGTAATATGAGCGCTACATCCGACATGTGCAAACAGCAGCTATAAATCCGATATCGCTTGCGCGAAACTGTTAGATGGACACTCGTAACCTGGCTCTCTATTTATACATTGTGATCAATTGGACATTTCTGAGTCGCTTTGCATATCTCTTCTTCCATTGGTCACTTATTTTTTACTTTATTATTGTTCACATTTAAAGTATTAATATTTGGAATGTTTAATAGTGGCAGCAAAGAAAACCACTGCAGACTACAAGTAAACATTTTTATCATTGGGATTTTTTTCTTTCCACTTGAAACCTGACCTGTTTTTTTTCTCTCTCTCCAACTTACTGTGGATAAATCATTAGTAATTATCCAATCAACTGCATTATTTAAGAGGGTTCAATCATCATTGTTACCTACTTCAGTTTAAAATTAGGTTAAATCATCATAATTACAATTTCTAAATCAATCTGCATGAGATAAACAAGTACTCCTCCTACATGATTGAAATATCCCACAAATACTGCTAAAATTCTTCCCGGAGGACTTGCTAGAAGAAAATGTTATTTGCACAATTCTATGAAATACTCTTAATGTCTAATATTAGCTTGTATTCTAATGTCATGGAATTCCCAGGCAAAACATTGTATGGTAGGTCGCTTAGGGCTTCCATATTGCCACTTTAAGTTATCATATATGTGAAATATACTTATGTCTGGGTCTCGATAACATTATTTAAAACTATTTCTTTAAAAACCCCTGGCATATGTATGTTTAGTGTAACCCCATTTAAAAAGGCAGAATAAAAAGCTATACTGACTCTTCTGACTCTTTAAATGGGGTTACACTAAACTTTATGTGTCTCACTGACATTATTTACACAGAACTACTGCAGTGATAAGACAAATGGTTGTAAAAGCTTCTCTGCAGTCCCCTTTGTTCAGAATCAGTAGACATGCATGGCTAAAGGTTAAATTAGATACACTAAGGGATTTAGAAGAACTCCTAAGTGAAAATTATGGATATAATGAAGACTCTCATCAACACAATTATATATACTCTTCCGTATTCCATATCCCCTCAAATAGAAGTTTTCTCTAAGATTGTCTGTAATCATATAGAAAAATTACCAATTTACAATGTCAACAATGATTTAAAATACTCTGAAAAAGGAGCATTAAATGAAACTGAGTCATGGACAGATACAGTAATCAAGCCATCGGATAAGGGTGGCAACTATGGTCCTAAAAATGACTATTTAAAAGAAGCCATAAGACAATTTTCCAATAAAGACTGCTACAAAAAAACTTTTACATAATCCATACCCAGGGTATATTGAATAATATAATAAATTGATAATTACAAATTGGGAAAATAAAATTATCAGTACAACAAAAATAACTTAATAAAAAAAAAATCCAACACTGGCCACAATTTACTTTTTACCAAAAATACACAAACATCTTACTAAACCTCCAGGAAGACCCATAGTTTAAGGAAATAATAATGTGACTGAAGCTGCTGGCATGTATGTTGATTTAAGACTTAGGAATATTTGACTACAGTACCCCCCCCCTATATATTCGAGACAGTATGGAAGTCTTACAAATTGTGCAAAATCTACATCTTACTGAAAATACCTGGCTTGTTACAGCTGATGTAGAATCACTGTACACAAGTATTAGACATACTGATGGTATATCAGCTGTGAGAAATTTCCTAGGTACTAATAAACAAAATAATTAAGAACACAATTAATTAATTATCACACTATTGAGATATGTACTTACACACAATGGGCCGATTTATAAAAGAATGAGCGGACATGATACAATGTAGCCGCTAGCAGGGGGTGTCAATCAGCCTGATTGTATAGGATTGGGTGGATTAATGTCCGCAGCCTCAGAGCAGGTGGAAAAGTTATGGAGCAGCGGTCTTTAGACTGCTGCTTCATAACTGTTGTTTCCAATGATCCTGAAGGCTCGCGCGGAAACAGGGTCATAAAGCTCCATTCATTACTTGATAATTCAGCCCCAATGTCTTTACATTTAAGGATGGTTATTACTTACAAGTACAGGGCACAACCATGGGCACAACTGGTGCCCCAAATTATGCAAACCTATTTTTGGGTTACTGGGAACATCACAATGTCTTTACAGAAGAAATGGAAGAGTTTACAAATGATGTCCCCCTGTGGCTATGGTACATTGATGACATGCTCTTCCTATGAGAATGTACACAAGCACATCTTGAAAGATTTTTACTTAAACTCAGTCAAAACTATCTCAATATTAAATTAGCCCATCAGGCGGATTTAAAACAAATTGATTTCCTGGATATTAAAATATCCAAGAACGAAGATTGAAGTACAAGTACTACAGTATTAAGAAAAGAGACAGATTCCAACTCCTTGTTACACAATTCCAGTGCAAATCCTAAAAGCACTTTGAAAGCCATACCACATGGCAAATTTCTCAGACTCAGAAGAAACTGTTGCAGTACACAAATCTTTTGAGATGAAAGTATTACACTTACAGAGAGACTATTACAGAGAGGATATAGTAGAAGAGGTAAGAAACAAGCCAAATTTAAAGCAATTAAAACAGAGAGAGAAAAATAACTCCAACCAAAAGACAAATCTTCTAAATTAAACAATGGTCCCAGATTAATTACCCAATACAATCCACAAATACATCAAGTTGTAAATATAGTGAATGAGAACTGGCATATTCTTTAACGTGACCCTGTCTTGAAACAAGTAATAAGTGAAAAAGTAACAATAGGCTATAAAAGGCCTCAAAACATTAAAGACCAGTTAGTCAAACGTTATTACATATATATACCTAAAAAAGTGGATAGGGACCCTGGCATGTACCCCTGCAGTACTTGCTCTGTCTGCTCCCAAAAATATGGTAAGATGCATAAAGTGCAATAGCATTATACATGTAGATCAATAGGAGTCATTTATGTTCTGTACTGTCCCTGTCATAAGGCCTATGTAGGTATGACGACTAGGGAAGTATGAGTCTGCATCTTGGAACATATGAATAACATCAAAAATGCACAGTAGACATGTGCTTTTCGTTTTGTTCCGAATTTGTCAAATTCGGAGATTCAGATTGATTCAAATTTCAGAATTACCGTAGCACCGAATCTAACGAATAAATCCAAATTAGTTCGGATTTATTCGTAACATTCGGATGGCAATGGACTAATCACAATTACACTAGTATTGTACTGTATATTAGGTTATATCACTCTGCTATGGGTTACACCTAATATTACAGTACATAATACAGTCTAATACAAAGCACATCCCACCTAACACATACCGAACTTCTGAATTTACGAATCGAATCCTAACCGAATACATCCGAATTTATTTGAATCTGAATTAATCCAAACGATTCCGAAACAAATGCATTCGAATGTATCCAAATTCGAATCAATCCGAAAACGAAATTCAAAAGCATCCAAATCAAACTGAAACGAACCAAAACAATTTTTTTTCGCTGCGCACAAGTCTAACACAAAGATAAAAAAAGAGGTAAAGCCATAACCAGTGTTGCAAGACACTTTTTCTTGAAACATCAAAGTCAATCAAAACAGTTAAAGTTTAAAGTTGTTCAAAAAATCTCCATGGGAATATGAAGGGAAGATCACAAAAGTGAAAGCAGAATGTAAACTGATTTATCTCTTGGATACGGTTCATCCTCGAGGTCTAAATGAATACAATAATTATCATGTTTATTTATAATACTACATTGCACTTTCTTACTATTTAAGTTATACCCTTGGTATTTTTCCCTAAGGTTCACACCAATTGTTTGAAATTTTTTTTTAGTATTTATTAATTCACTATTACACTCCCACTTTTGGGCAAATCATTTCTGTCCACCGAAATAGTTTTTTCACTCCATTACAATTTCACAGTGCAGTTTTCTCACATATTTTCTATTTCATATACATCGATATGATGTTTTCTCACTATCAAAGCAACTTATATTTTTCAAATAGGTCACGGTATAATTGCACTTCCACATATGGATTTGAGCAAAAAAATCCCATATTTATTTATTATTTTTTCAGCAATCTTTATTTCATTGTTGTTATCTTAATTGTTGTTTGGTAATTTTTTATTATTTTCATTACACATTCCTCACTAAACACTTTTATTACACATGTCTTCACCAATATCTTTTGTTGGAAGGATATAAAATTTGTATTCAAGAATCTAAGATCGATTTGCATCACTGTTAACAAGCACAATAGAGTTAACATACTCAAATGTATATACTAAATATAAAAATAAATATTGTAATATTATTATTATTATTATTATCAGGTATTTGTAGAGCGCTAAAATATTCTGCAGCGCTATGAACATAGGTGGTATACAAATCTTATGAATGTGAACTACAAACAGCTGGGCTCATAGGCTTACTTGCTATGGGGTTTAAAGGGATAGCAGTGGAGATATGAAAGTAAGTGTAGGTTGTATGCATCCCTGAATAGTAGAGTCTTCAGGGAGTGCTTGAAGCTTTCAAAACTAGGGGAAAGTCTTGTGGAGCGAGGCAGAGAGTTCCATAAGATGGGAGCGAGTCTGGAAAAGTCTTGTAAATGGGAATGTGAGGAGGTAACAAGAGAGGAGGAGAGGAGGAGATCATTAGTGGAGCGAAGGGGACGGGAGGGACGGGAGGGAGAGTATCTGGAGACAAGGTCTGAGAAGTGCAGTTGAGTGCTTTGTGTGTTAGACTGAGAATTTTGTGTTTAATCCTGGAGGCAAGAGGAAACCAGCTAAGGGATTGGCAGAGATGTGCGGCAGATGAAGAGCAACGTGTAAGGAAGATGAGCCTGGCAGAGGCATTCATTATGGATTGTAAATGAGCTAGGTGGCAGCTAGGGAGACCAGAGAGGATGGAGTTGCAGTAGTCGAGGCGGGAAAGGATGAGAGAGAGCATTAAAATCTTAGTTGTGTCTTGTGTAAGGAAATGTCTCATTTTAGAGATTCTTTTTAAGGTGGAAGCAGCAAGCTTTAGCCAAGGACTGAATGTGAGGAGTGAAAGAGAGATCTGAGTCGTGTGACCCCAAGACATTGGGCATGTGGGGTTGGGCTAATTCTATAAAATGTTTAATGTTGCATAATATCAATGCTAGGTTTGTACAATTTTTAAAAATTATTCATTGGTTGTCTAATGTATATCCACCTTGATTTATACAATGGTAAAACATAGAAACCTAACTAACCAGAGATAAGAGGACTCCTCTCCCATAGCACTGCTGTCTTAACTCAAGTTGAGTTATCAACTTGGTTGTGAATATATGTGCAGTGTAGTGTATGATAACAAATCTCTGTCATAGTAATATGAGTTCACCTAACTCCTCCTAAGAGAAATATCACTCTATATCACTACCAACCTCAAAATGTTTTCATGAGTGAGAAGAGTGTACAAGGAGTATTTCATATATGTTACACTAATATGATACATAGGCAGCCTTACAAATTCAATACCATATAGATTAATTCCAGAAAGCAATAAAGTTATATTCTTAATTAAGATGTTTTGGATATCTAGTCTGTACCTGGAATATCCAGAATACTTCCCTTTAAAATAAAATTTGGTCTCTGTCACCCCCTCTTTTTCCATCACCAACGGTAATATGGGGTGGTAGGAGCTGTCCCGCATCTATGGGGAGGAGAACCCCTTCAGGAGAAGTATACTCTTTTATAATGGTAAATAGATGTTTTGCTCCTGGTGTGGAGGGGAATAAAAGAAAGTGCCCTGGATTTTGTAAATTGGATTAATTCCAATGATATGGGACTTGAGTTTACTTTTGAATGTAATAAACAAACAACCACTTTCCTGGATTTAACCCTAAGGGGCATAACCAGAAAGGGGATTATAACTGAGGTTTACAGAAAACCAATTGCGAGCTGCTGGTGCAACGCCGCCTTCTGCAGACTTGCGGCCAATCGTCCGCCAGCAGGGGGGTGTCAATCAACCAGATCGTACTAAATCGGGTTGAATTGTGGCAATCTCTGTCCGCCTCATCAGAGCAGGTGGACAGGTTATGGAGTACCGGTCTTTAGACCGCTGCTCCGTAACTTGCATTTCTGGTGAGTCTGAAGACTCGCCAGAAACACGGGCCCTCAAGCTCCATTCGGAGCTTGATAAATGGGCCTCATAGTGTGATATTTCTCTTCGGAGGAGTTAGATGCACTCATATCATTATGACAGTAAATTTGTTATCATACACTACACTGCACATATATTCACAACCAAGTTGATAACTTGACTTGAGTCCTAAAAATGACTATTTAAAAGAAGCCATAAGACAATTTTCCAATAAAGACTGCTACAAAAAAAACTTTTACATAATCCATACCCAGGGTATATTGAATAATATAATAAATTGATAATTACAAATTGGGAAAATAAAATTATCAGTACAACAAAAATAACTTAATAAAAAAAAATTCCAACACTGGCCACAATTTACTTTTTACCAAAAATACACAAAAATCTTACTAAACCTCCAGGAAGACCAATAGTTTAAGGAAATAATAATGTGACTGAAGCTGCTGGCATGTATGTTGATTTAAGACTTAGGAATATTTGACTACAGTACCCCCCCCCTATATATTTGAGACAGTATGGAAGTCTTACAAATTGTGCAAAATCTACATCTTACTGAAAATACCTGGCTTGTTACAGCTGATGTAGAATCACTGTACACAAGTATTAGACATACTGATGGTATATCAACTGTGAGAAATTTCCTAGGTACTAATAAACAAAATAATTAAGAACACAATAAATTAATTATCACACTATTGAGATATGTACTTACACACAATGGGCCGATTTATAAAAGAGTGAGCGGACATGATACAATGTAGCCGCTAGCAGGGGGTGTCAATCAGCCCGATTGTATAGGATTGGGTGGATTAATGTCCGCAGCCTCAGAGCAGGTGGACAAGTTATGGAGCAGCGGTCTTTAGACCACTGCTTCATAACTGTTGTTTCCAATGATCCTGAAGGCTCGCTCAGAAACAGGGTCATAAAGCTCCATTCATTACTTGATAATTCAGCCCCAATGTCTTTACATTTAAGGATGGTTATTACTTACAAGTACAGGGCACAACCATGGGCACAACTGGTGCCCCAAATTATGCAAACCTATTTTTGGGTTACTGGGAACATCACAATGTCTTTACAGAAGAAATGGAAGAGTTTACAAATGATGTCCCCCTGTGGCTATGGTACATTGATGACGTGCTCTTCCTATGGGAATGTACACAAGCACATCTTGAAAGATTTTTACTTAAACTCAGTCAAAACTATCTCAATATTAAATTAGCCCATCAGGCGGATTTAAAACAAATTGATTTCCTGGATATTAAAATATCCAAGAACGAAGATTGAAGTACAAGTACTACAGTATTAAGAAAAGAGACAGATTCCAACTCCTTGTTACACAATTCCAGTGCAAATCCTAAAAGCACTTTGAAAGCCATACCACATGGCAAATTTCTCAGACTCAGAAGAAACTGTTGCAGTACACAAATCTTTTGAGATGAAAGTATTACACTTACAGAGAGACTATTACAGAGAGGATATAGTAGAAGAGGTAACAAACAAGCCAAATTTAAAGCAATTAAAACAGAGAGAGAAAAATAACTCCAACCAAAAGACAAATCTTCTAAATTAAACAATGGTCCCAGATTAATTACCCAATACAATCCACAAATACATCAAGTTGTAAATATAGTGAATGAGAACTGGCATATTCTTTAACGTGACCCTGTCTTGAAACAAGTAATAAGTGAAAAAGTAACAATAGGCTATAAAAGGCCTCAAAACATTAAAGACCAGTTAGTCAAACATTATTACATATATATCCCTAAAAAAGTGGATAGGGACCCTGGCATGTACCCCTGCAGTACTTGCTCTGTCTGCTCCCAAAAATATGGTAAGATGCATAAAGTGCAATAGCATTATACATGTAGATCAATAGGAGTCATTTATGTTCTGTACTGTCCCTGTCATAAGGCCTATGTAGGTATGACGACTAGGGAAGTATGAGTCTGCATCTTGGAACATATGAATAACATCAAAAATGCACAGTAGACATGTGCTTTTCGTTTTGTTCCGAATTTGTCAAATTCAGAGATTCAGATTGATTCAAATTTCAGAATTACCGTAGCACCGAATCTAACGAATAAATCCAAATTAGTTCGGATTTATTCGTAACATTCGGATGGCAATGGACTAATCACAATTACACTAGTATTGTACTGTATATTAGGTTATATCACTCTGCTATGGGTTACACCTAATATTACAGTACATAATACTAGTCAAATACACAGCACATCCCACCTAACACATACCGAACTTCCGAATTTACGAATCGAATCCTAACCGAATACATCCGAATTTATTTGAATCTGAATTAATCCAAACGATTCCGAAACAAATGCATTCGAATGTATCCAAATTCGAATCAATCCGAAAACGAAATTCAAAAGCATCCAAATCAAACTGAAACGAACCAAAACAAATTTTTTTCGCTGCGCACAGATCTAACACAAAGATAAAAAAAGAGGTAAAGCCATAACCAGTGTTGCAAGACACTTTTTCTTGAAACATCAAAGTCAATCAAAACAGTTAAAGTTTAAAGTTGTTCAAAAAATCTCCATGGGAATATGAAGGGAAGATCACAAAAGTGAAAGCAGAATGTAAACTGATTTATCTCTTGGATACGGTTCATCCTCGAGGTCTAAATGAATACAATAATTATCATGTTTATTTATAATACTACATTCCACTTTCTTACTATTTAAGTTATACCCTTGGTATTTTTCCCTAAGGTTCACACCAATTGTTTGAAATTTTTTTTTAGTATTTATTAATTCACTATTACACTCCCACTTTTGGGCAAATAATTTCTGTCCACCGAAATAGTTTTTTTCACTCCATTACAATTTCACAGTGCAGTTTTCTCACATATTTTCTATTTCATATACATCGATATGATGTTTTCTCACTATCAAAGCAACTTATATTTTTCAAATAGGTCACGGTATAATTGCACTTCCACATATGGATTTGAGCAAAAAAATCCCATATTTATTTATTATTTTTTCAGCAATCTTTATTTCATTGTTGTTATCTTAATTGTTGTTTGGTAATTTTTTATTATTTTCATTACACATTCCTCACTAAACACTTTTATTACACATGTCTTCACCAATATCTTTTGTTGGAAGGATATAAAATTTGTATTCAAGAATCTAAGATCGATTTGCATCACTGTTAACAAGCACAATAGAGTTAACATACTCAAATGTATATACTAAATATAAAAATAAATATTGTAATATTATTATTATTATTATTATCAGGTATTTGTAGAGCGCTAAAATATTCTGCAGCGCTATGAACATAGGTGGTATACAAATCTTATGAATGTGAACTACAAACAGCTGGGCTCATAGGCTTACTTGCTATGGGGTTTAGAGGGATAGCAGTGGAGATATGAAAGTTAGTGTAGGTTGTATGCATCCCTGAATAGTAGAGTCTTCAGGGAGTGCTTGAAGCTTTCAAAACTAGGGGAAAGTCTTGTGGAGCGAGGCAGAGAGTTCCATAAGATGGGAGCGAGTCTGGAAAAGTCTTGTAAATGGGAATGTGAGGAGGTAACAAGAGAGGAGGAGAGGAGGAGATCATTAGTGGAGCGAAGGGGACGGGAGGGAGAGTATCTGGAGACAAGGTCTGAGAAGTGCAGTTGAGTGCTTTGTGTGTTAGAGTGAGAATTTTGTGTTTAATCCTGGAGGCAAGAGGAAACCAGCTAAGGGATTGGCAGAGATGTGCAGCAGATGAAGAGCAACGTGTAAGGAAGATGAGCCTGGCAGATGCATTCATTATGGATTGTAAATGAGCTAGGTGGCAGCTAGGGAGACCAGAGAGGATGGAGTTGCAGTAGTCGAGGCGGGAAAGGATGAGAGAGAGCATTAAAATCTTAGTTGTGTCTTGTGTAAGGAAATGTCTCATTTTAGAGATTCTTTTTAAGGTGGAAGCAGCAAGCTTTAGCCAAGGACTGAATGTGAGGAGTGAAAGAGAGATCTGAGTCGTGTGACCCCAAGACATTGGGCATGTGGGGTTGGGCTAATTCTATAAAATGTTTAATGTTGCATAATATCAATGCTAGGTTTGTACAATTTTTAAAAATTATTCATTGGTTGTCTAATGTATATCCACCTTGATTTATACAATGGTAAAACATAGAAACCTAACTAACCAGAGATAAGAGGACTCCTCTCCCATAGCACTGCTGTCTTAACTCAAGTTGAGTTATCAACTTGGTTGTGAATATATGTGCAGTGTAGTGTATGATAACAAATCTCTGTCATAGTAATATGAGTTCACCTAACTCCTCCTAAGAGAAATATCACTCTATATCACTACCAACCTCAAAATGTTTTCATGAGTGAGAAGAGTGTACAAGGAGTATTTCATATATGTTACACTAATATGATACATAGGCAGCCTTACAAATTCAATACCATATAGATTAATTCCAGAAAGCAATAAAGTTATATTCTTAATTAAGATGTTTTGGATATCTAGTCTGTACCTGGAATATCCAGAATACTTCCCTTTAAAATAAAATTTGGTCTCTGTCACCCCCTCTTTTTCCATCACCAACGGTAATATGGGGTGGTAGGAGCTGTCCCGCATCTATGGGGAGGAGAACCCCTTCAGGAGAAGTATACTCTTTTATAATGGTAAATAGATGTTTTGCTCCTGGTGTGGAGGGGAACAAAAGAAAGTGCCCTGGATTTTGTAAATTGGATTAATTCCAATGATATGGGACTTGAGTTTACTTTTGAATGTAATAAACAAACAACCACTTTCCTGAATTTAACCCTAAGGGGCATAACCAGAAAGGGGATTATAACTGAGGTTTACAGAAAACCAATTGTGAGCTGCTGGTGCAACGCCGCCTTCTGCAGACTTGCGGCCAATCGTCCGCCAGCAGGGGGGTGTCAATCAACCAGATCGTACTAAATCGGGTTGAATTGTGGCAATCTCTGTCCGCCTCATCAGAGCAGGTGGACAGGTTATGGAGTACCGGTCTTTAGACCGCTGCTCCGTAACTTGCATTTCTGGTGAGTCTGAAGACTCGCCAGAAACACAGGCCCTCAAGCTCCATTCGGAGCTTGATAAATGGACCTCATAGTGTGATATTTCTCTTCGGAGGAGTTAGATGCACTCATATCATTATGACAGTAAATTTGTTATCATACACTACACTGCACATATATTCACAACCAAGTTGATAACTTGACTTGAGTCCTAAAAATGACTATTTAAAAGAAGCCATAAGACAATTTTCCAATAAAGACTGCTACAAAAAAACTTTTACATAATCCATACCCAGGGTATATTGAATAATATAATAAATTGATAATTACAAATTGGGAAAATAAAATTATCAGTACAACAAAAATAACTTAATAAAAAAAAATTCCAACACTGGCCACAATTTACTTTTTACCAAAAATACACAAAAATCTTACTAAACCTCCAGGAAGACCAATAGTTTAAGGAAATAATAATGTGACTGAAGCTGCTGGCATGTATGTTGATTTAAGACTTAGGAATATTTGACTACAGTACCCCCCCCTATATATTTGAGACAGTATGGAAGTCTTACAAATTGTGCAAAATCTACATCTTACTGAAAATACCTGGCTTGTTACAGCTGATGTAGAATCACTGTACACAAGTATTAGACATACTGATGGTATATCAACTGTGAGAAATTTCCTAGGTACTAATAAACAAAATAATTAAGAACACAATAAATTAATTATCACACTATTGAGATATGTACTTACACACAATGGGCCGATTTATAAAAGAGTGAGCGGACATGATACAATGTAGCCGCTAGCAGGGGGTGTCAATCAGCCCGATTGTATAGGATTGGGTGGATTAATGTCCGCAGCCTCAGAGCAGGTGGACAAGTTATGGAGCAGCGGTCTTTAGACCGCTGCTTCATAACTGTTGTTTCCAATGATCCTGAAGGCTCGCGCAGAAACAGGGTCATAAAGCTCCATTCATTACTTGATAATTCAGCCCCAATGTCTTTACATTTAAGGATGGTTATTACTTACAAGTACAGGGCACAACCATGGGCACAACTGGTGCCCCAAATTATGCAAACCTATTTTTGGGTTACTGGGAACATCACAATGTCTTTACAGAAGAAATGGAAGAGTTTACAAATGATGTCCCCCTGTGGCTATGGTACATTGATGACGTGCTCTTCCTATGGGAATGTACACAAGCACATCTTGAAAGATTTTTACTTAAACTCAGTCAAAACTATCTCAATATTAAATTAGCCCATCAGGCGGATTTAAAACAAATTGATTTCCTGGATATTAAAATATCCAAGAACGAAGATTGAAGTACAAGTACTACAGTATTAAGAAAAGAGACAGATTCCAACTCCTTGTTACACAATTCCAGTGCAAATCCTAAAAGCACTTTGAAAGCCATACCACATGGCAAATTTCTCAGACTCAGAAGAAACTGTTGCAGTACACAAATCTTTTGAGATGAAAGTATTACACTTACAGAGAGACTATTACAGAGAGGATATAGTAGAAGAGGTAAGAAACAAGCCAAATTTAAAGCAATTAAAACAGAGAGAGAAAAATAACTCCAACCAAAAGACAAATCTTCTAAATTAAACAATGGTCCCAGATTAATTACCCAATACAATCCACAAATACATCAAGTTGTAAATATAGTGAATGAGAACTGGCATATTCTTTAACGTGACCCTGTCTTGAAACAAGTAATAAGTGAAAAAGTAACAATAGGCTATAAAAGGCCTCAAAACATTAAAGACCAGTTAGTCAAACGTTATTACATATATATCCCTAAAAAAGTGGATAGGGACCCTGGCATGTACCCCTGCAGTACTTGCTCTGTCTGCTCCCAAAAATATGGTAAGATGCATAAAGTGCAATAGCATTATACATGTAGATCAATAGGAGTCATTTATGTTCTGTACTGTCCCTGTCATAAGGCCTATGTAGGTATGACGACTAGGGAAGTATGAGTCTGCATCTTGGAACATATGAATAACATCAAAAATGCACAGTAGACATGTGCTTTTCGTTTTGTTCCGAATTTGTCAAATTCGGAGATTCAGATTGATTAAAATTTCAGAATTACCGTAGCACCGAATCTAACGAATAAATCCAAATTAGTTCGGATTTATTCGTAACATTCGGATGGCAATGGACTAATCACAATTACACTAGTATTGTACTGTATATTAGGTTATATCACTCTGCTATGGGTTACACCTAATATTACAGTACATAATACAGTCTAATACAAAGCACATCCCACCTAACACATACCGAACTTCCGAATTTACGAATCGAATCCTAACCGAATACATCCGAATACATCCGAATTTATTTGAATCTGAATTAATCCAAACGATTCCGAAACAAATGCATTCGAATGTATCCGAATTCGAATCAATCCGAAAACGAAATTCAAAAGCATCCAAATCAAACTGAAACGAACCAAAACAAATTTTTTTTGCTGCGCACAAGTCTAACACAAAGATAAAAAAAGAGGTAAAGCCATAACCAGTGTTGCAAGACACTTTTTCTTGAAACATCAAAGTCAATCAAAACAGTTAAAGTTTAAAGTTGTTCAAAAAATCTCCATGGGAATATGAAGGGAAGATCACAAAAGTGAAAGCAGAATGTAAACTGATTTATCTCTTGGATACGGTTCATCCTCGAGGTCTAAATGAATACAATAATTATCATGTTTATTTATAATACTACATTCCACTTTCTTACTATTTAAGTTATACCCTTGGTATTTTTCCCTAAGGTTCACACCAATTGTTTGAAATTTTTTTTTAGTATTTATTAATTCACTATTACACTCCCACTTTTGGGCAAATAATTTCTGTCCACCGAAATAGTTTTTTCACTCCATTACAATTTCACAGTGCAGTTTTCTCACATATTTTCTATTTCATATACATCGATATGATGTTTTCTCACTATCAAAGCAACTTATATTTTTCAAATAGGTCACGGTATAATTGCACTTCCACATATGGATTTGAGCAAAAAAATCCCATATTTATTTATTATTTTTTCAGCAATCTTTATTTCATTGTTGTTATCTTAATTGTTGTTTGGTAATTTTTTATTATTTTCATTACACATTCCTCACTAAACACTTTTATTACACATGTCTTCACCAATATCTTTTGTTGGAAGGATATAAAATGTGTATTCAAGAATCTAAGATCGATTTGCATCACTGTTAACAAGCACAATAGAGTTAACATACTCAAATGTATATACTAAATATAAAAATAAATATTGTAATATTATTATTATTATCAGGTATTTGTAGAGCGCTAAAATATTCTGCAGCGCTATGAACATAGGTGGTATACAAATCTTATGAATGTGAACTACAAACAGCTGGGCTCATAGGCTTACTTGCTATGGGGTTTAGAGGGATAGCAGTGGAGATATGAAAGTTAGTGTAGGTTGTATGCATCCCTGAATAGTAGAGTCTTCAGGGAGTGCTTGAAGCTTTCAAAACTAGGGGAAAGTCTTGTGGAGCGAGGCAGAGAGTTCCATAAGATGGGAGCGAGTCTGGAAAAGTCTTGTAAATGGGAATGTGAGGAGGTAACAAGAGAGGAGGAGAGGAGGAGATCATTAGTGGAGCGAAGGGGACGGGAGGGACGGGAGGGAGAGTATCTGGAGACAAGGTCTGAGAAGTGCAGTTGAGTGCTTTGTGTGTTAGACTGAGAATTTTGTGTTTAATCCTGGAGGCAAGAGGAAACCAGCTAAGGGATTGGCAGAGATGTGCGGCAGATGAAGAGCAACGTGTAAGGAAGATGAGCCTGGCAGAGGCATTCATTATGGATTGTAAATGAGCTAGGTGGCAGCTAGGGAGACCAGAGAGGATGGAGTTGCAGTAGTCGAGGCGGGAAAGGATGAGAGAGAGCATTACAATCTTAGTTGTGTCTTGTGTAAGGAAATGTCTCATTTTAGAGATTCTTTTTAAGGTGGAAGCAGCAAGCTTTAGCCAAGGACTGAATGTGAGGAGTGAAAGAGAGATCTGAGTCGTGTGACCCCAAGACATTGGGCATGTGGGGTTGGGCTAATTCTATAAAATGTTTAATGTTGCATAATATCAATGCTAGTTTTGTACAATTTTTAAAAATTATTCATTGGTTGTCTAATGTATATCCACCTTGATTTATACAATGGTAAAACATAGAAACCTAACTAACCAGAGATAAGAGGACTCCTCTCCCATAGCACTGCTGTCTTAACTCGAGTTGAGTTATCAACTTGGTTGTGAATATATGTGCAGTGTAGTGTATGATAACAAATCTCTGTCATAGTAATATGAGTTCACCTAACTCCTCCTAAGAGAAATATCACTCTATATCACTACCAACCTCAAAATGTTTTCATGTGTGAGAAGAGTGTACAAGGAGTATTTCATATATGTTACACTAATATGATACATAGGCAGCCTTACAAATTCAATACCATATAGATTAATTCCAGAAAGCAATAAAGTTATATTCTTAATTAAGATGTTTTGGATATCTAGTCTGTACCTGGAATATCCAGAATACTTCCCTTTAAAATAAAATGTGGTCTCTGTCACCCCCTCTTTTTCCATCACCAACGGTAATATGGGGTGGTGGGAGCTGTCCCGCATCTATGGGGAGGAGAACCCCTTCAGGAGAAGTATACTCTTTTATAATGGTAAATAGATGTTTTGCTCCTGGTGTGGAGGGGAACAAAAGAAAGTGCCCTGGATTTTGTAAATTGGATTAATTCCAAAGATATGGGACTTGAGTTTACTTTTGAATGTAATAAACAAACAACCACTTTCCTGGATTTAACCCTAAGGGGCATAACCAGAAAGGGGATTATAACTGAGGTTTACAGAAAACCAATTGTGAGCTACTGGTGCAACGCCGCCTTCTGCAGACTTGCGGCCAATCGTCCGCCAGCAGGGGGGTGTCAATCAACCAGATCGTACTAAATCGGGTTGAATTGTGGCAATCTCTGTCCGCCTCATCAGAGCAGGTGGACAGGTTATGGAGTACCGGTCTTTAGACCGCTGCTCCGTAACTTGCATTTCTGGTGAGTCTGAAGACTCGCCAGAAACATGGGCCCTCAAGCTCTATTCGGAGCTTAATAAATGGGCCTCATAGTGTGATATTTCTCTTCGGAGGAGTTAGATGCACTCATATCATTATGACAGTAAATTTGTTATCATACACTACACTGCACATATATTCACAACCAAGTTGATAACTTGACTTGAGTTAAGATAGCAGTGCTAGGGAGTCCTCTTATCTCTGGTTAGTTAGGTTTCTATATTTTACCACTGTATAAATCAAGGTGGATATACATTAGACAACTGATAAATATTTTTTAAAAATTGTACAAACCTAGCATTGATATTATGCAACATCAAACGTTTTATAAATATGTACATAGGTTAATAATAATCAATTACACTCTCTGGTGTAGTTACTGTATCTATTATGAGGTTATGTAATAAGTTTGACAATGTATTGCAGCATAATCTTAGATATATATTTTTAGTAATACAACTCTAAGCATAGTACCTTAGTTGTATGCCAATTAGGTAATGTAGCTTTAATAGTGTACCTTTAATGACCAGCCCATCTCGTTAGCCTATTAACCAAAAGGATGTTATTAAACCCTTTTAAATGCCTGCATTTTGGAGGGATTATTAAACCAGCTATGAGTACAGCATTGTAGCCGAAACGCGTAGGCTGCTCTCTATACATTATGGGCAACACTTTGAATGCTGTATCTATTTTTAATGCCATTGAATAAAAGCAAAGTTTTAACTTTTATGCATAGTTGCTCCTCCACTTACTTCTTTCTCTGATAATATTAGATACTAACATTCCACCCTGAATACAATAATGCTAATATTTCTGCATACAAAAAGGCAAACTGATATAAATGATACAGAGCAATCCATCGGGTAGATTAACGAGTTTTGTCGGTAAAGCTGTGCGGTCCTAACGAGGAGTTTCTGCTCACCGTTCTCCTACAGACAACGCTGGTATTACAGTTTTTTTTAAACCCGGCGTTAGCCACAGAAAAGTGAGCGGAGAGCAAAATTTAGCTCCACATCTCACCTCAATACCAGCGCTGCTTACGGTAAGGGTGAGCTGGCTAAACGTGCTTGTGCACGGTTTCCCCATAGGAATCAATGGGGGAGATCCGGCTGAAAAAAAAACTAACACCTGCAAAAAAGCAACGTTCAGCTCCTAACGCAGCCCCAGTGATTCCTATGGGTAAAGAAAATGTATGTCTACACCTAACACCCTAACATGAACCCTGAGTCTAAACACACCTAATCTTACACTTATTAACCCCTAATCTGCCAACCCCGACATTGCCGACACCTGCATTATATTATTCACCCCTAATCTGCTGCTCCGGACACTGCCACCAACTACATTATACTTATGAACCCCTAATCTGCTGCCCCCAACATCGCAGACACCTACATTATATTTATTAACCCCTAATCTGCCGCCCCAATGTCGCCGCAACCTAACTACATTTATTGACCCCTAATCTGCCGCCCCCAACGTCGCCGCCACTATAATAAAGTTATTAACCACTAAACCTAAGTGTAATCCTAACACCCCCTAACTTAAATATAATTTAAATAAATCGAAATAAAAATACTATAATTAACTAAATTATTCCTATTTAAAACTAAATACTTAACTATAAAATAAACCCTAAGATAGCTACAAAATAACTAATAGTTACATTGTAGCTATCTCGGGGTTTATTTTTATTTTACAGGCAACTTTGTATTTATTTTAACTAGGTACAATAGTTATTAAATAGATATTAACTATTTAATAAATACCTAGCTAAAATAAAGACAAATTCACCTGTAAAATAAAACTTAACCTAAGTTACAATTACACCTAACACTACACTATAATTAAATTAATTCCCTAAATTAACTACAATTAATTACAATTAAATAAAATAAAATAAAGTACGGAAAAACCCCCCACTAAATTACAGAAAATAATAAAATAAATTACAAGTTTTTTAGTTTTCAAACAAGCTTTATTTGTGAAAGAAGAAGCTTTACAAAAGAGTAATAGTGCACAAAATCAGTACATAAATCAACAAAATGTCCATGTGCATATTATTATTGTAGTAAACAAAGGCAATCGTATATGAACATTGGTTAGCACTAGCTTATTTAATGCTTGAATTTGAGCTTGTTCCAATGAGTAATGTAACCCGTTGTGTAAATTAATTAACATATATATAGTAACATATTCGTTGAAATTTAACATCAGGGTTATATGAACTGTAACACTTATGAACTCAGCTTTTTTGCTACATTCCACTGAGTTTCAAGTTCCTGAGGTTGACGCCCTTATGGGTGTAGGGCGAGAAAAGGTTAGAGAATAGAAAGGAAGGAGGTATTAATATTTAAGAGAAAGGGGAGAGCGGAAAAGGGAGGAAGAAAAGGGAAGAGAAAAAAAAAGGGGGGGGAGAGAGGAGGAGGAGGGGGTGTGGGGGAGGGGAACAGAGGGAAATAGGGGATGGTCTTCAGTTTGATAAGGGGGAGGGGGAGTCAGATGGTGTAGTTCGTCCTCTGTCAGTTGTCGTGGGCTGATTTTTATTAGTTCGGTGACTGTCTTTCCAAATTTGCTTTATAACCCTCTTCCCGTCCAAGTCAAGATCATCATCTCATGAGTAGCAAGTTTACCAATCCTAAGGTAATGATATCTTTCGAGGTTTAGCAAGTCCTTTACCCTAATTCTCCACTCCATCAGCCTTGGTGTCTGGGCTGTCTTCCAGTATTTAGGAATCAAACCCTTTGCACTATTCAGCATGAGCAAGAAAAGTAGATATTTGTGCTCCCCAATTATTTTGGGGAGATCATGGTAAATCAGGTATTAGGGTTTTGGCGGAATGATTAATCCCAGTATTCTGCTCATGTCTCCCAACACTTCCTCCCAGAAGGACACTATGTGTGGACAGTTCCAGCAGATGTGTAGAAGAGTTCCCTCTCCTCCACATCCTCTCCAGCACCCCCCATTTGTGTCAGGATAGATTTTTTTGCAGTCTATGAGGAGTGAGGTACCATCTACTAAGCAATTTATAGTGGGCCTCCTGCAGTTTCATAGATACTGATGCTCGCCTAGCCCTCCCAAAGATTTTAAGCCAGTCCTTATATTCTATCTCCTGTCCCAACTCTTCCTGCCAAGCCAGAGTGTAGCTCAGAAGGGTGATTCCCTCCTTAGACATAAGGAGTTTGTAGATCTGGGATATAAGGTGGGTCGGAGTTTGTGACATTACACAGAGGACTTCAAATGGTGACCTATTCCTAGAAAGTGCCAACTTATCTTTGTGTGTATTAAAGTAGTGTTTTATCTGTGTCATTCTAAACCATGAGGTGAAAATGTCTGGGGCCCAATCCACCAGCTCTACTTGTGTTCTGAGCTTGCCCTGGTGTAGAATGTTGGACATAGAGACCTCCTGTAGTGTATAGTGTGTCCCTGCAGCGTGTGGGGCACTCTCGATTCCCAAATCCAGGTTCTCCCGTATGGGTGTGTTTGGTGAGTGGAGCGAAGACAGTTGTGGGCCCACGCCAATTAATCTGTCCCATGTTGAAAACACCTCTGCCAACAAGGGGAATTGCGGTATTATGGATGGGCGATTTTTAGCTGAGACCCAAGCCTGTGCTCCCATGTTACTGCATTTCATAATATCGTTATCTATTTGCACCCATAATTTGTTATGTAGGTTCTGACACCATTCCACTAATCTTTGCAAGGATATGGCTCTTTGGTATTCCCTCAGTAAAGGTACACCTAGCCCCCCCCCCCCCCTATCTCTAGGCAGTTAGGTAGTTTGCCTTTTAATTCTGGGCTTTAACCCGTTCCAGATGTAGGATTCGATGGCTGACTGAATTTGCTGGATATATGGTATCGTTGGGGTGATCGGGACTGTTTGCATGATATATAACACCCTTGGGAGGATGTTCATTTTAACAACTCCTATCCTCCCCATCCACAAGATGGTTTTATTTTTCCAGTTATTTAGGTCTTTAATGACATCGTCCCGGATGTGTTTATAGTTGATCTCTGCAATCCCATGGATATCGGATGAGATAAGAATCCCCAGATATTTGATAGTGTTGTGCTAACCTTATGGGGCACTCTACTAGGTGGGGTCAAACATCGCAGGTGGTTCTGTGATATTTAGTATCTCAGATTTTTGGGGGTTCAAGAGGAAGTTTGAGACCTCTCCGAAGTTAGAGAACTCTAACAGGGCTTCCCTGAGTGAGCTGGGGGAGTCCAATAGTGTCAATAGGATATAATCCGCGTACATAGAGAGCTTATGCTCTATCCCTGCAATCGCGAAACCCTTGATGCGAGTATTCGCTCTGATTTTGCTCACCAGGACTTCAATTGTGAGGGCGCATAAGAGCGGCGAGAGGGGGCAGCCCTGCCTGGTCCTGTTCCGGATATCAAATGTTTTCGACAGTATGCCGTTAACTCTGATTTTGGCATTTGGTTTCGAATAAAGTGATATAACCATATTTATAAAGCTGTTCCCAAACCCGAACCTCCCCAGCGTGTGGTGGATGAAAAGCCAGTTCACCCGGTCAAATGCCTTTTCAGCGTCCGTTGTGACCCGGGCGAGTGGCTGGTGATGAACTTGGGCATACGTTATCATTTGTAGAGTTTTCACAGTGTTGTCTCTCGCCTCTCGGGCTGGGACAAAGCCTACCTGATCAGTGGAGACCAGAGCCGACAGTAGCCTGTTGAGGCGGTTGGCTATGACCCTGGCCAGGATTTTCACGTCCGAATTCAAAAGTGAAATCGGCCGATAGTTTTCAGGTTTGTCATGCGGTTTGCCGGGCTTAGGAATAACTGTAATATATGCCTCTAGCATAGAGCTTGGCAGGCTTGGGGAGTCCGATAGTGTATGGAATAGCCTCATTAATTCTGGAGCTAGGATGTCAACATATTTTTTATAATATTTGAGGCCGAAGCCATCTGGCCCAGGACTTTTCCCCATGGGGAGATCTTTAATCGCTTGTTTAACCTCTGTAAGAGAGACAGGGGACTCCAAAGCTTCTTTGTCATCCTCTGTGATTTTACGGAGCTCAGCTCTTTCAAGGTATTCTTTAATTTTCCCTTCCTCCTGTTCCCCCCCTTCAAAATTCTCAGCCTGGCTGTTTGCTTGTTTTATGTTATACAATGATTGATAATACTTTCTAAAGGTGTCTGCTATTGAGTTTGCGTCTGTTTTAATGTTCCCTTCCTCATCTGTCATTTGGTGGACATGGGACTTTAGTTTTTTATGCGCCAGCGCCCTAGCCAATAGTTTTCCAGCCTTGTATCCTTGCTCATAGTAAATTTGTCTCAATTTTAGTGCTTGCTTTTGGTATTCTTCCTGCAAGAATTTAATCAGCCCCTCTCTAGCTGTGGTCAATGTTTTCGTGAGTGTTTCCTCTGTCGGCTGCTCTTTGTGACTAAGTTCTGCCTTCTCTACCTGTGTTAGCAGAGTTTGATATCTCTCCCTTCTTGCTTTTTTAAGTCTTGCCCCCCTACTGATGAGTAATCCTCTGATAGTGCATTTGTGTGCCTCCCATATTGTGGTGTCTGGTATGTGGTTGTCTGCATTAAGGTGAAAATATTCGGTGATAGCCCTATTTAACTCCACACTGAATAGCAGGTCATCTAAGAGAGTGTCATCTAGCTTCCATATATAGGGCGTAACTAGGACAGTGGGCCACAGGATAGAGCACCCTACTGGTGCATGATCTGACCAGGTAATTGAGTAGATGTTACTGCTTTTCGTGATTATGAGGCCTATCGAGTCTGTGAATAGGTAGTCTATTCTAGTATACTTTCTGTGAGGGTGTGAGTAGAAAGTGTAGTTCCTGACCGAGGGATGGTGTGTCCTCCACACGTCATGTATGCCTAGATCTGTTAGAGAAGTGATAATACGTTTCAGTGTCTTATGCAGGACGCTAGAGAGGCCATCAGATGTGTCCACCAGTGGGAAAAGAGGTGCATTGAAGTCACCCCCCACATACAGGGTACCCACTTTCATCTCTAGGATTTTGCGGATGACCATTGGCAAGAAGAGGTTCTGGGAGTGATTTGGGCAGTAGACGTTTGCTACAGTGATAGGTCTGTGGTGTAGTAGGCCCGTAACCACAAGATATCTGCCGTCCGGATCTTTATATGTTTGAATACCCTGGTACGGTGTGTTAGCACTGAAAAGTATTCCCACCCCGTTCTTTTTGTGAGGCCCTGAAGCAAATATTGCAGTGGGGTAGCGGTGTGAGTTCCATTGTGGCTCTTGGTTCATTGAGAAGTGCGTTTCTTGCATGAATACTATGTCTGTGCCCATTCTATGCAAGTCCCTGACAATTATGGAGCGTTTGGAAGGGCTGTTCATTCCCTTTACATTAATAGTGATAAGCTCCACTGGTCGCGGATTGTTCCACTTCAGTCTTTGCGTCATATTGTATAGGATGTTGTGTGGGGTATCAGGGGTCTAAAGCCACTGGGGTGAAGGGGTAGAGAAGAGAGAGGAAATGGAGGATGGGAAAAGAAGAGAGGAAAAAAAAAAAGGAATCACCAAACAAAACCCGAGGGGGAGGAGGGGAGGAGGAGGAAGGTAGAGGAGGGAGAGGAGAGTAGAGGGTAGATGTAAGTGTAAAGTAAAAGAAGGAGTATTAGAGAGAGTGAGGGGGGGGTGATAGGTCAGAAAAGGCTAGTGAGTCGATAAGTAAAGAGTTAGTAGGGGAAGGGATTAATTGTCTTCACTGTGAAGACAAGAAGAAGCAATGTTTATCAAACATCAGTAAAGTACTCTATTGATTCTGACTTTTACAATTACTTCAACAAGTTAGGGGTAGTTATCCCTGTTATTTCACTGAAAATATAAACATATGTACATAACTTAGTAAATTAACGTTCTCTAGTTACACTAAATTTGCTGGAGTGTGAAAGAATGAGTATAAGTGCAATAAAAACATACCATAATATCAGTCAAACACAATGTACACTGTTAAGGTTAGTGAGCTGACATGTCGTTTCTCCTATTGCTTGCTCTTTCCTTTATCTTGTACAGATTGGACCTGTCTCATTTTCAAGAGGTGCTCATCCTCAATGCATTGTATTACTTCCTGAAAGTTTTAGGTTATTATAGTCACATGATTAGCATTATGGAGGCCTCTTAGTATCGTGCTACTGACTGAGTTCCCACTTCCTCATCTAAGAGGTCATGACCTCGGACATAGGGAGTATGGGCGCTAATTTTGAGATCCCTTTCAATGTGTCATGGTGGCGAGCCTGCTCTAATTTTGCTAGCCTAGTGTATGTCAGCCTTTTGAAGTGACCCTTACTGGTGAAACTGCTATAATGGGAGCGTTTGTCCTATCAAACTGTCCTCAAGTGTACTACTTCTTAACTTCAAGACTTGAGCTTAAACTTTAAATACAGATAGCAAACATAAAACAGTCAATAAAAAGTACACACAAGTATAACATACGACCTCATAGGCACCCCTATAACTTTCGTCTGATTGATGCACAGAGTGTAAGACATGAGTCCTTAAACAAGTCTATTGCTCTGCAGGTGGGCGATCTTCTCTAGGAGGTCTTCCTGGTACTCTGCGTCTGACTTCACCTATGTCCTGTGGAGGGTTAATGTGGAGGCCTAGTGCTTGGTTGAAGCCAGGCAGGTCCTCTATTGTTTTAAGGACATGCGAGGTGTTATTTTTCATTGCGATCAGGCAAGTAGGGAATCCCCATCTATAAGCGATCTTCTTGTCTTTGAGAACTGCTGTAACGAATCTCATATCTTTTCTTTTCTGGAGCGTGGTTGGGCATAAGTCTGAGTAGATCTGAATTTCTGATCCTCTAAATTCAAGGGGCTGTTGGGTTCTAGCTAGCCTCAGTATTTCTTCTTTGTCCTTGAATGACAGCAGCTTCATTATAACGTTTCTGGGGGGGCTCTGCTTGGCGGTTTTGGCCTCAGGGCCCTATGTGCTCTTTCAATCTGCACCTCTGGCGCTGAGTCATCTCTTTTAAGACGTTTTACAAATTCTTAAATGTAGGTCTGGGGGACAGGGGGATCAACTGCCTCTGGCATGCCCCATAGCCTGAGGTTGTTCCTCCTGCTTCTGTTCTCAAGATCCTCTACACGGTCCATGAGGACCTGCACCGTGCCGTCTTGAGCTTGAATATAGCTATTTTGGTGTTGCATATCAGAGCTTAAAGTTTCTTGCTTCTCCTCCATTAAAGTGACTCGTTGCTCTACTGCTACGATATCCCTTTTTAGTTCCCCAAACATGGCTTTAAAATCTTGCATGGCCACCTTGATATCATTCTTTGAGGAGAGGTGACTGATATCTTCTTTTGTAATGTAGGATTGGCTATGCATCTGCCCCTCAGGTTCATGAACCTGCACCACTGCTATTTGTTTTGTGATACCTGTGCTACCTGTCAGGGGCCCAGGATCTGCTGGTGTAAAGTAGTTTTCCATGGCTGATGACTGAGTGCTTTTTAAAAGTTTGGTAGATCTTTTATTTGCCATTACATATAGTTGTACAGCGTCCTCCTAGGACCTTTTCCCCTTCTGAGTCCGCAGGGATCTGTGAGAATTGGTGCTTTAAGTATCCTTGTCTGGGTGTTAGATCAGTAGTCTATAATTCGCTGTCTAAGCTGCTTGATTCTGTTCAGCATTACTATGTACTACTCCTCTGTGAGTGTTAATTCTCTGATGATAGGTATGGGGCTAAAAGCCTGCTTATTTTCTGTTGCAGCTTGTAATTTGCAGTGTTAGATTTTTATGCAGTGCTCTTAAGTTAATTTGCGTTGGCTTTTGTGTTAATGTCCGGCACCCCTTCCCAAGGGGGTTATGTGACCCCACCTCAGTTTCTCACGTGTAGCCGCGAATCTCAGCTTGGCAGCAGCTTCGTGTTCTAGGTAAGGATTTTCCTCCAACAGGCCCAAGCAGACCACATGGGTGCGGTCTGGTGTCTCAGCTAGGAAAGACGGATGCGTATTTCAGCTCGAGTCTTCGAGCGTCTGCCAGAGTAGACTCGGATGGGCCGTTAGGTCAGAGAAAACGAGGTGGAGGTATGTGGCTGCTTTCCTCAGTCTAAGCGCTCAGGTTTGGGTATGTCGGGAGGCGCCCGCTGGGCCGCAGCTCCAGACTGTGTGTTAGTAAGGGAAGCGGTCCCTTATTTCTTTCTTTCTTTCAGGTCCCAGCTGCTACCTTTATCACTCTGGTGCTCTTATTACCAGTTTTAGCTATGGCAAAAGCGTTAATTTTAGGCCAAATTGTAAGGGACTACGGAGCTCTAGAAGAAAGCTGCCATCTAGGTCTGTGGCTAAGCTTCACCCCCCTTAAATTACACATTTTTAAAACTAATTACACCTAATCTAATCCCCCTAATAAAATAAAAAAGCCCCCCAACATAATAAAAATCCCTACCCTATACTAAATTACAAATAGCCCTTAAAAGGGCTTTTTGTGGGGCATTGCCCCAAAGTAATTAGCTCTTTTACCTGTAAAAAAAAATACAATCCCCCCAACATTAAAACCCACACACCCAACCCTACTCTAAAACCCACCCAATCCCGCCTTAATAAAACCTAACACTAACCCCTTGAAGATCACCCTACCTTGAGAAGTCTTCACCCATCGGGGTCGAAGTTCTCCAGACGGGCAGAAGTCTTCATCCAAGCCGGGAAGAAGAGGTCCTCCAGACGGCAGAAGTCTTCATCTAGACAGCATCTTCTATCTTCATCCAGCCGGAGTGGAACGGGTCCATCTTAAAGACATCCGACACGCAGCATCCTCATCTTTCTTGATCCGATGACTAAATGACGGTACCTTTAAGTGACGTCATCCAAGATGGTGTCCCTTCAATTCCGATTGGCTGATAGAAATCCTATATAGAAAAAATCCTATACTAAGGAATTGGTCTAGGCCCATTTTGGTATATTTGATGCCACTATATGGCCACCAAATAATATCAAATACAAAAAATTGTTAACTTTTTGCAAACTATAGCCTAGATTTAGAGTTCTGCATTAGCCTTAAAAAGCAGCATTAAGGGGTCCTAATGCTGCTTTTTAACGCTTGCTGGTATTACGAGTCTGGCAGGTACAGGTGTACCGCTCACTTTTTTTCCACGACTTGAGGCTACCGCAAATCCCCTAAAGTCAATTGCGTATCCTATCTTTTTAATGAGATTTGCCTAACACCGGTATTACGAGTCTTGGAAGAAGTGAGCGGTACAGCCTCTACCTCCAAGACTCCTACCGCATAAAAAAGTCAGTAGTTAAGAGTTTTATGGGCTAACGCCGGAACATAAAGCTCTTAACTACAGTGCTACAAAGTACACTAACACCCATAAGCTACCTATGAACCCCTAAACCGAGGCCCCTCCACATCGCAAACCCTATAATAAAATTATTTAACCCCTAATCTGCCGACCGGACACCGCCGCCACCTACATTATAGCTATGAACCCCTAATCTGCTGTCCCTAACATCGCCAACACCTATATTATATTTATTAACCCCTAATCTGTCCCCCCCAATGTTGCCGCCACCTACCTACACTTATTAACTCCTAATCTGCCTGCCGGACAACGCTGCCACTATCCTTAACATTGCCGCCAGCTACCTACAATTATTAACCCCTAATCTGCCGCCCCCAACGTTGCTGCTACTATAATACAGTTATTAACACCTAAACCTATGTCTAACCCTAACCCTAACACCCCCCTAAGTTAAATATAATTTAAATAAAACTAAATAAAATTACTATAATTAAATAAATTAATCCTATTTAAAACTAAATGCTTACCTATAAAATAAACCCTAATATAGCTACAATATAACTAATAATTACATTGTAGCTATTTTAGGATTTATATTTATTTTACAGGCTACTTTGTATTTATTTTAACTAGGTACAATAGCTATTAAATAGTTAATAACTATTTAATAGCTAACTAGTTAAAATAATTACACAATTACCTGTAAATTAGATCCTAACCTAAGTTATAAATACACCTAACACTACACTATCAATAAATTAATTAAATAAATTACCTATAATTATCTAAACTAAAATACAATTAAATAAACTAAACTAAAGTACAAAAAAATACACTAAATTACAAAAAATAAAAAAATATTACAAGAATTTTAATCTAATTACACCTAATCTAAGGCCACTAATAAAATAAAAAAGCCCCCCAAAATAATAAAATTCCCTACCCTATACTAAATTACAAAAGTAATCAGCTCTTTACCAGCCCTTAAAAGGGCTTTTGCGGGGCATTGCCCGAAAGTAATCAGCTCTTTTACCTGTAAAAAAAAAAATACAAGACCCCCCCAACATTACAACCCACCACCCACACATTCCTACTTTAAACCCACCCGATCCCCCTTAAAAAAAAAACTAACACTACCCCATTGAAGATCACCCTACCTTAAGCCATTTTCACCCACCCGGGCACCACTGGTTATCCGATCTGTCCAGAAGTCTTCATCCGATGGGCAGAAGAGGACATCCGGACCAGGAGAAGGCTTCAACCAAGTGTCATCTTCTATCTTCATCCATCCGGCGTGGAGTGGGTCCATCTTCAAGACATCTGACGCGGAGCATCCTCTTCTTTCCATGGCCGACGACTGAATGAAGGTTCCTTTAAATGACGTCATCCAATATGGCGTCTCTCAAATTCCGATTGGCTGATAGGATTCTATCAGCCAATCGGAATTAAGGTAGGAAAAATCAGATTGGTTGATGCTATCAGCCAATCGGATTGAAGTTCAATCCGATTGGCTGATTGGATCAGCCAATAGAATTGACCTTGCATTTTATTGGCTGATCCAATCAGTCAATCGGATTGAACTTCAATACGATTGGCTGATTAAATCAACCAATCAGATTTTTCCTACATTAATTCCGATTGGCTGATAGAATCCTATCAGCCAACCGGAATTTGAGGGACTCCATCTTGGATGACGTCATTTAAAGGAACCTTCATTCAGTTGTCGGCCGTGAAAAGAAGTGAATGCTCCGCGTCAGATGTCTTGAAGATGGACCCGCTCCGCGCCGGATGGATGAAGATAGAAGATGCCGCTTGGATGAAGCCTTCTCCCGGGCCAGATGTCCTCTTCTGCCCCATCGGATGAAGAATTCTGGATGGATCGGATGACCAGTGGTGCTCGGCTGGGTGAACACGGCTCAAGGTAGGGTGATCTTCAATGGGGTAGTGTTAGGTTTTTTTTAAGGGGGGATCGGGTGGATTTTAGAGTAGGGGTGTGTGGGTGGTGGGTTGTAATGTTTGGGGGGGGTCTTGTATTTTTTTTTAAAGGGAAAAGAGCTGATTACTTTGGGGCAATGCCCCGCAAAAAGCCAATTTAAGGGCTGGTAAAAGAGCTGATTACTTTTGTAATTTAGTATAGGGTAGGGAATTTTATTATTTTGAGGGGCTTTTTTATTTTATTAGGGGGCTTAGATTAGGTGTAATTAGATTAAAATTCTTATAATATTTTTTTTATTTTTTGTAATTTAGTGTTCGTTTTTTTGTACTATAGTTTAGTTTATTTAATTGTATTTTAGTTTAGATAATTGTAGGTAATTTATTTAATTAATTTATTGATAGTGTAGTGTTAGGTGTATTTATAACTTAGGTTAGGATTTATTTTACAGGTAATTTTGTAATTATTTTAACTAGGTAGCTATTAAATAGTTATTAACTATTTAATAGCTATTGTACCTAGTTAAAATAAATACAAAGTTTCTTGTAAAATAAATATAAATCCTAAAATAGCTACAATGTTATTATTAGTTATATTGTAGCTATATTAGAGTTTATTTTATAGGTAAGTATTTATTTTTAAATAGGAATAATTTATTTAATTATAGTAAATTTATTTAGATTTATTTAAATTATATTTAAGTTAGGGGGGTGTTAGGGTTAGGGTTAGGGTTAGATTTAGGTTTAGGAGTTAATAACTTTATTATAGTAGCAGCGACGTTGGGGGCGGCAGATTCGGGGTTAATAATTGTAGGTAGGTGGCGGAGATGTTAGGGAGGGCAGATTACGGGTTAATAAAATATATTATAGTGTTTGTGAGGTGGGAGTGCGGCGGTTTAGGGGTTAATACATTTATTATAGTGGCGGCGATGTCCGGTCGGCAGATTAGGGGTTAATAAGTGTAGGTAGGTGGCGGCGACGTTGGGGGGGACAGATTAGGGGTTAATAAATATAATATAGGTGTCAGCGATGTTAGGGACAGCAGATTAAGGGTTCATAGCTATAATGTAGGTGGCGGCGGTGTCCGGAGTGGCAGATTAGGGGTTAATTGTATAATGTAGGTGTCAGCGATAGTGGGGGTGGCAGATAAGGGGTTAATAAGTGTAAGGTTAGGGGTGTTTAGACTCGGGGTTCATGTTAGGGTGTTAGGTGTAGACATAGAAAGTGTTTCCCCATAGGAAACAATGGGGCTGCGTTAGGAGCTAAACGCTGCTTTTTTGCAGGTGTTAGTTTTTTTTTTCAGCTAGCTCAGCCCCATTGTATCCTATGGAGAAATCATGCACAAGCACGTTTTTCCTGCTTTCTGCTCCCATAAGCAACGCTGGTATTGAGGGTTGAAGTGGAGCTAAATTTGGCTCAACGCTCACTTTTCTGAGGCTAACGCAGCCATTCAGAAAACTCGTAATACTAGCGTTGGCTTAAGGGTGCACTGGAAAAAAAAGGAGCATTAGCCTTGCAAGTTTTTACTGACAAAACTCCAAATCTAGGCGTATATGTTTCTCACTGACATTATTTATGCAGAACTATTGCAGTGATAAGACAAATGGTTGTAAAAGCTTCTCTGCAGCCCCCTTTGTTCAGAATCAGTAAACATGCATGCGTTTATCATGGTTTTTTGCCAATTAGAAGCCTGCTAATTACAGCTGCGCACCACAACTATTAAATTCCTGGCACTGTAGGGGTTAATCTGTTGAGCTTGTAAAGTTAATTTTTGCTTCAGTGTAGAGAATACGCTCCCATTTCCTGATCCTTACGTGATCCCTCCCAAACAGCACGTTTCCCCTCTTCCCCTTCTGGACACCACCATCTTAGTTACTGGCAGACAGTCTGCCAGTATACAGTTTAGGGCTTTTTTAATATATTTATTTATGTACTGTAAGGGTCTCTCCTCACCCTCCCACAACCCTGATCCCGCCAACAGCTCTCTTACCCGCTCCCCTCCCACTGCCCACTGCCATGTTTGTTAATTGCAGCCAGTCTGCCAGTAACAATTTTATGATTTTGTTTATTTTATTTAATCTAATTATTTATTAATACATTGTTCTGTAGTGTAGAGGTCTCCCTCACTACCTCCCTCCAAGCAATTGCTTTTTTTTCTGTAGTCTAGGGCCCTAAATCAGTCCATATTTTTCTGTAGCATAGATCCCCTCCAAACTTCTCCCTTCAAAACTTTTCTATAGTGTAGGGAGCCTCGCCCCTCCCTCTTCCTCCTCCGCTTGGCACCCAACCCGCTTCCCTCCTTCTCTCCCACCACTCCCAATCCGGATCAATGGAGGATCTCATAGTCAAAAAGGATGATCTTCCTGGAGTCATTCTGAAGTAATCAATGACCCTAGACTACTCATCAGAAGCCATCTAGCCATCCTAAAGTATGCTCAGAGTCCAAAATATTTAAATATGATGACAATAGAGTAATTCATTGGCTGTTTATGCTTGTGAAGAAATCAGTAAAGTCATCTGCTGATCATTCTGAAATCATCACCCATATTTTTTTACCTTAGCTGATGACTTTACAAGCCTGATGATGTGTGACTTCTAAATTATTTTTATGATCATCAAATAGCACCAGGATGGTCTCTAAAGTAATCCTGTTTGTCTTGGGTCATTACAGAGCATGACACAGACAGTGTCACTCTTTCTAATGATCAGCTATATGGTTTCATGTAGTAAGGGAGCATGATTCTTGCTTCTTTACCATATTAAGACAGATGCTTTCTGCCCCCAGCTGCAGTTTTCACATGTCTAATCTGATAGCAAGGACCAAAACATGTGCCTCTTTGTTGGATGTAGGTGCTATGTCAACACAATGCTGTGTTAACGCATTGTACAACCACTTAGAAACACAACCCGACTCACTGGGCTTCTAATGGATTTCTTATTGAGTGAAATTACTCGCTTCATGCAGCTTCTTTATGAGGCTGGAATACTGTTAACATTTGAATATTAAATGGTACATTCAAATATTACATTTGAAAGTTGACTCCCATAGAATTACCACTATTCTAAAAGAATCAACAATTAAATGCTATGCTTTGAATGTTCCATTTGATATTCAAATGTAACATCTGAATATGTTACATTAAATTTTCCAGTGTTGCATTCAATCAATGTAAAATGTATTTATTTATTTTTGTGGCAGAAAAATAATAATGTTAAAATGTCTGTTAATACTGGCATTTATTTGTTATGAACAAATGCAGCCAACATTAATTCTTTTTAATAAATGTGCCAAATGCATTTTCTCATACCCAATATTCTGCAATTAGTGACCAGTAAATCTGAGCAGATGGAAAATGTGTATCCCTGTAATTAAACATGTTTGGTAAAATGAAAAAAATAATTACTATAATTGTATAATAAATATTTTTTGTAAATCTCCTGCTAATGGTGTAAAAATGATATAAAGGCATATTCCAGTCAAAATTGAATTCCACATATATGCATTTCAGTTTTGAATGGAAGTATTTTTGTAATTTACATGTATTAGTAAAATTGCTTCTATTAAAAGCTAAAGCTTTTTCAAAAGTGTATTTAAGTATGCATTTTAAACGCAGCACTTGTTAGACAGCCTAAGGTGCTAGTACCATCTGGTAATGACTCAATTTGTTAATTGCTGACATGGTATACAAGACTCACTGATGCTCCAAGCAGCTGCAGTATTTAAAATGCTGGTGCACTGAGAATATCTAGCTATGCATCACATACTTGTGCACAGAAAAATGTTAACACTAAAAAAGTGGAAAATTGTACCAGAAGCATTTTTGCCAATACATTTATATTGTAAATATGTTTCTATCCTAAGATGTAATTCATCTACGTGCGTTTAATGTTTGACTGGAATGTCCCTTTAATGTATAAAGAAGTAAAGAAAAAAAAAATATCTAAAACATTTGCAAATCAAACATGTTATTACTGACGTGCTTTCTGCAAAAGCTTTAAATATATACAAATAAATACTTTATGAAATGTGTCAAATTTCCCCAAAATCCAACCCTTTAAAGATGCTGCACGCTGTCTCTTTAATTAACAAGAAATCAGAATCACAGGAAGTAGTTCAAAGACACAGCACCGACATCCTGCCAAACAGATTTCTTGGAAAAGAAATCTCTGCACCTGTTGCATTTTTTATGTATATTTATTGTCGTAGCTCTAAAAAATCTCCCACTGTGGAATTTCAAACAGCTAATAGCTCAACCACTCAAGGGTAATAATATTATAGCCGGTATCAAACTTAGCGCAGTGTGCTATTTAATTATGACGGCCATCTCAATGTGAAAAGCAGAAGGGAAATATAACCAGCTGTTTCCTTTTGACTGAAATATGTCTATCATTAGAACCTAGGCAGATTCCTAATCCTTATTTCACATTTACAATATAACAAATCTTGACACATATATCAGTATTAGTTTTATACGGTGGAGTTGCAGACAGCTCAGTAAAATATATTGGCCAATCAAACTACTGACTGTAAATTCATTATTCTCTATTTTATTTTACTGCATATAATCTTTGGCTCCTATGAGTAGGATTTTTTGTACACTAACAATATCAAATTGTATATCTTGAAAAATATGGTGAAGTACAGTAATAAGAATGAAATCAAATTATTTTAAAGTAATAATTTCCCCTTTAATACTGTGTAGCAACACAAAATGCATAGCATACAAGCCTGCAGTGTTGTGTTATATGCAGTAGGCTTGAAAGTTTAAAAAATTTTACATTTTTTCAATAAAGTTTTTTTAAGATCATTTTTGGCATTTCCTGAGAGTTACAGTATGTTTGTCATATAATTGACAGTTATCTTCAACAATAGAAATAAGAAATGCAAGGAAAATATGGTATATTCTGAGGTGTGTATGGATTGGTCAGCATTGTTTCCACTTAAGCAGCAGGGGCCTCAGGGTAGGAGTATGAAAAAGAGGATTCTATTGACTAATATTTTTTGCTTCTAAATTCAAACTTCAAGGGACAATGTACTCTATACAATTTGTTAATTCATTTCAAAGCTGCTGCAGAAATACCATTTCAAATTGGAGGGCTGTCTCACAACCACTGGATGATTTATTCTTCTTGTTTAAATAGTTTTGCTCTAGCCAATACATACAATATTACATTTTTTTTTGGATATTTTAAGCAGGCAAAAATAGCCATTTCACATGTCAAAATATATATAAAGGAGATATTTGTAAACAATTTAATGCATTATAGCTGGTTAAAATGGACCAGACCTTTTGGAATAGGTAAAAGAGAGAGAATTTTGCAATACAATATCTGTCTAAATAGACACTCCTGCCAGTGCAATCCAGTTCAAGAGAGCTTTTATAAGTATGTGATGTCACTTCATGTGATATAACATATTCAAAATTATTTGACAACAGGGATTATTTTTTTCACCTTACTTTGCATGGAAACAACCCAAAAGCAGTATTCTAATCCAATAGAAAGATCCTATATACTCAAATAACTCAGCATTGAAATGCCAATCAAAACACTTCACTTTTGAAAACAACTTTTTTTTTTCTGGTACAATTATATTAGCAAAAATGCTTCCTTTAACATAAATACCCTTTCCTGTGTGTGGTGCATATGTCTCTGAACCTACATTCAAGCACAGGTCTAGAGAGCATATAGTGCACTATATATAGCCATTAATAGAAATGTGCCAACATTGTCAGCACAATTTGCTTGGATGCTTCAAGGGGTCGATCCGATATAAAGCGTCGCCCGCAAAAGCCGGCGACGCCAATATTTGCGCGGATTTGGTATCACATATACGGCGTAACCTAGAAGTTACGCCCGTATATTTCTGCCGTCGCCCGCAGTTTTTTGGGCCATAGGCAGGTATACCAAACCCGCGCAGTTTGGTATCCAATATGCAGCGTAAGGACTTACGTGGCGAAAATGGAGAAAACTTACTCCATTTTCACCTCGCCACAAAAAGCAGCCGTAAGAAGCCTTACGCTGACTATTGGAGCCCCGTAACTCCCTAAACTAACTAGAAAATAAACCTAACACCTAACGCATGCGCAATGTCTATCTCCCTGTCAACCGTGATCTGCTAAAATAAACCTAACACCTAACGCATGCGCAATGTCTATCTCCCTGTCAACCGCGATCTGCTAAAATAAACCTAACACCTAACGCATGCGCAATGTCTATCTCCCTGTCAACCGCGATCCCCCCCCCGAAATCCCTAATAAAGTTATTAACCCCTAAACCGCCGCTCCCGGACCCCGCCGCCATCTACATAAACTAACCCCCTACTGTGAGCCTCTAAAACCGCCGCCATCTACCTTATCTATCCCCTAATCTGACCCCTTACACCGCCGCCACCTATATAAAAATTATTAACCCCTAATGTAAGCCCCTTACACCGCCGCCATCTCTATTAAAATGATTAACCCCTAATTTAATCTACCTACCCCGCCGCCAGCTATGTAATCTATATTAACCCTAAGTATATTATAGTTAATATAGGTATTACATTATATATATTAACTATATTAGCCCTAATTATATTAGGGTTAATATAGTTAATATAGTTACTATAGTATTTATATTAACTATATTAACTCTATCTAACCCTAACTAAATTTATATTAAATTAATCTAATTCATTTATAAACTAAAATATTCCTATTTAAATCTAAATACTTACCTATAAAATAAACCCTAAGATAGCTACAATATAATTAATAATTACATTGTAGCTATGTTAGGGTTAATATTTATTTTACAGGTAAATTGTTAATTATTTTAACTAGGTATAATAGATATTAAATAGTTATTAACTATTTAATATCTACCTAGTTAAAATAATTACCCAATTACCTGTAAAATAAATCCTAACCTAAGTTATAAATACACCTACACTATCAATAAATTTAATAAATTACAAACATCTATCTAAAAATACAATTAAATTAACTAAACTAAATTACAAAAAAAAACAAACACTAAATAACAAAAAATAAAAAAAAGATTACAAGATATTTAAGCTAATTACACCTATTCTAAGCCCCCTAATAAAATAATAAACCCCCAAAATAAAAAAAAATCCCTGCCCTATTCTAAATTCAACAAATTTCAAAGCTCTTTACCTTACCAGCCCTTAAAAGGGCCTTTTGTGGGGCATGCCCCAAAGAATTCAGCTCTTTTGCATACAACAAATACAAACCCCCCCCCTCCATTACAACCCACCACCCACATACCCCTATTCTAAACCCACCCAAACCCCCCTTAAAAAAGCCTAACACTACCCCCCTGAAGATCTCCCTACCTTGTCTTCACCACACCGGGCCGAACTCCTGATCCGATCCGGGCGATGTCTTCCTCCAAGCGGCAAAGAAGAATTCTTCCTCCGGCGATGTCTTCCTCCAAGCGGCAAAGAAGAATTCTTCCTCCGGCGACGTCTTCCTCCAAGCGGCAGCAAAGTCTTCATTCTTCCGGCGGCATCTTCAATCTTCTTTCTTCGCTCCGCCGCCGCGGAGCATCCATCCCGGCCGACTGCTGAACTTGGAATGAGGTACCTTTAAATGACGTCATCCAAGATGGCGTCCGCCGAATTCCGATTGGCTGATAGGATTCTATCAGCCAATCGGAATTAAGTTAAAAAAATCTGATTGGCTGATTGAATCAGCCAATCAGATTCAAGTTCAATCCGATTGGCTGATCCAATCAGCCAATCAGATTGAGCTCGCATTCTATTGGCTGGGGGTTTATTATTTTATTAGGGGGCTTAGAATAGGTGTAATTAGCTTAAATATCTTGTAATCTTTTTTTTATTTTTTGTAATTTAGTGTTTGTTTTTTTTTGTAATTTAGTTTAGTTAATTTAATTGTATTTTTAGATAGATGTTTGTAATTTATTACATTTATTGATAGTGTAGGTGTATTTATAACTTAGGTTAGGATTTATTTTACAGGTAATTGGGTAATTATTTTAACTAGGTAGATATTAAATAGTTAATAACTATTTAATATCTATTATACCTAGTTAAAATAATTAACAATTTACCTGTAAAATAAATATTAACCCTAACATAGCTACAATGTAATTATTAATTATATTGTAGCTATCTTAGGGTTTATTTTATAGGTAAGTATTTAGATTTAAATAGGAATATTTTAGTTTATAAATGAATTAGATTAATTTAATATAAATTTAGTTAGGGGTGTTAGGGTTAGATAGAGTTAATATAGTTAATATAAATACTATAGTAACTATATTAACTATATTAACCCTAATATAATTAGGGTTAATATAGTTAATATATATAATGTAATAACTATATTAACTATAATATACTTAGGGTTAATATAGATAATATAGCTGGCGGCGGGGTAGGTAGATTAAATTAGGGGTTAATCATTTTAATAGAGATGGCGGCGGTGTAAGGGGCTTACATTAGGGGTTAATAATTTTAATATAGATGGCGGCGGTGTTAGGGGCTCACTTTAGGGGGTTATAGATATAATATAGCTGGCGGCGGGGTACGGGAGCGGCGGTTTAGGGGTTAATAACTTTATTAGGTTGCGGCGGGGTAAAGGAGCGGCGGTTTAGGGGTTAATAGCTTTTTTATTGTTAGGCTAGTGAGGGGGGATAGCGGATAGAGGGTTAGACAGTGCGGGCTATGTTAGGGAGGCGTGTTAGACAGTGCGGGCTATGTTAGGGAGGCGTGTTAGACAGTGCGGGCTATGTTAGGGAGGCGTGTTAGACAGTGCGGGTGTTTTAGACTTTAGTCAGGTTTTATAGGCGCCGGCAGATTCTAACGTGGCGCAAGTCACTGGCGACGCCAGAAATTTGTACTTACGCAGATTTCTGGACATCGCTGGTTTGTGAGACTTACGGCACGTTAGCATCTGACGGCGACCTATATGGGATGGCTCGAGTTGCGAGCTGAAACTGCGGGCGACGCCGGTTCCCTCGCTTGCGCCGCAAGTTGATAAAGTGGTCCAACCTGTTAAATGTGATGTTTTGGCCAATGCATGATATGTTGTAGGAAAATACATGTAATTTCACAATACGGACAGCCATATTAGCTTAGAATGTCATTCAAAACGTAAGCAAGGATACAAAAAAGTTTCTTTCTCGCTTCACCATCTACTTGCTGGAAAGCACCATTGTAAGCAATGGAAGAGATAGAGCCAGACAACAATGCGGAAAAAGGACTTGAATATACATAATGCAGAAAATTAGGAACCACCTAAATTAAGCTACATACAAAAATATTGTTTTGTTTTTTTTAAAAAATGCTTAAAATAAAATAATGTTGAAAGAAAATCACCCAAAATAAAATCACCCCATGGGGCTGAATTATCAAACAGCAGTAAAGACCGCTGCTCCATAACATTTCTGCCTGTTCTGAGGCTGCGGATATCAATCCGCCCGATCCTATACGATTGGGCTGATTGACACCCCCTGCTAACAGCCGATTGGCCGCAAATGTGCAGGGGGCGGCATTGCACAAGCTATTTTTTTCTTTTTTTTTCTTTTTCAAAAAAATGCTTAAACATGGCTTGTTTAAAGGGACAGTCTACTCAAAAAGATGTTGTTGTTTAAAAAGATACATAATCCCTTTTTAACCCATTACACAGTTTTCCACAACCAACATGGTTACATTAATATACTTTTTGTATCTAAGCCTCTTTTGACAGCCCCCTGATTACATCACTATTTATTTATTATATATTGACTTGCATTTTAGCCAATTAGTGCAGTGTCTGCCACAACTCCACGGGAGAGAGCACAATGTTATATATATGGCCCAAATGAAGTAGCAGTGTCTTGTGAAAAGCTAATAAAAAGTTATCTATCTTATTAAACTATAACAATTTTAGTGTAGACTGTCCCTTTAAAGCGTTGCTTAAAAACTTTTTTTCCCATTTGTGTGAACATAAATCCTGTTTGGTTTGTTTAATAAAAAGTTAAATATACAACTAAAATTACAATATTCCGCTAAGAAACAGAAATCAAATATAATCATTAGAATATTAAATAAAAATGACTAACATTTTAAGATGTTTAAATATGTTGCATATCATATTACTTAAGTGATTTGAAATAATTAACTCACTGCCCCTATCTTTAGCATTACATTTTTGGGTGATCCTGAGAGTAACATATTTTCTTGTCTAAAGTGCCACAAGAAATGAGAACCGTTAGCAATGCAGAAAAGTATTGATTACAATAGTAACGCTTCCGAAATACACTTGCAAAATGGTCTATGTAAATGGTTGTAACTGAAAAATATTTCTGTTTAATTAGGATAAAGCGAACAGACTCAGAAACCGCTCAGATGCCAACACGAGACTGGTCAAGGGGTATTTGAAAACTAATGAGGTTGTTTTTTTTAAAACATATTTTAATTCTCTTGATTTTTTCTTTTGTGCATTTGAATGGACTGTTTTATGCAAGGTTAATGATTTTTATTTTTTTATTTTCATTTTAATTATTTTGCTTTTTACAGATTTGAATGCATTTTTTGTGATATTGGTTTCCTTGAAAGTTTAACTTGTTCTATGCAGTTGCGACATAAAAGTGGCTCCACTAATATCTGAACTTGCTTCTCCACAAATTCTACAATTGTTGAACTGCAAATTTGCAACAAGTATTTCCAGTGAGATTTTCATTTTAACAAACAAGTTTTATTTACAATATGTTTGTATTTATTGTTTGATGCAGTTCTATGTCTTAAACATCTGACAATGTTGTATGAACATTTACATTGGGGCTATTGTATACATTTTATTTGTTCCTCTTTGTCCTACTGTTCCTGTATTGTAAAAATAATATCTGAGGTCTGAACTGGGCATAGATATTTTGTGATCTTATGTCTATATATAGTTTTTTGTATATTGTTGTATCTTAGTCGCCTTCACTTTACTTTAGAACTGCAGAATGATAAAATAGGTAATGTTGTGAACTCACACATGTAAACCTTCTGAAGTTTACAGATTAGATTTAACAATATTTAAGATTGTTTTTCTTTTTGTGTGCAATTTAAATTCATTCATGGTCATATGCCCATATCCTGATTACATTAATGCTTTGTGGAAAAGTGTCCATGGAGTTTTTTTTTTTTCTTTCTTCAAATGTTGACAACTGTGCAGAGCCAGTATAATGAGTTTTGGCTGTCCAAGATGTTCTTTGCCAGCCCCTCAACAAATTGCGTACCAAACTCTTACTTCTTCTTGGTAATATGTTTTAGAGATATCATAAAACACACTATGGCCTCTATTTAACAAAGTCTGGCGGACCTGATCCGACAGTGCGAATCAGGTCCGCCAGACCTCGCTGAATGCAGAGAGCAATACGCTCTCCGTATTCAGCATTGCAACGCCGCCCCCTGCAGACTCGCGGCCAATGGGCCGCCAGCAGGGAGTTGTCAATCAACCCGATCATACTCGATCGGGTTGATTTCCGGCGATGTCTGTCTGCCTACTCAGAGCAGGCGGACAGGTTATGGAGCAGCGGTCTTTGTGACCGCTGCTTCATAACTGCTGTTTCTGGCGAGTCTTTAGACTCGCCAGAAACACGGGCAGTCAAGCTCCTTTCAGAGCTTGATAGATAGGCCCCTATAGCTTGCTATATATTTAATTATAAGCAATAAATATTTCCATTACTACATTAAACCCTTGAATTTTCACCTAATTTATTATTTTTGTAATTTCTAAATATGATATAAAAATACACACACACATATATATTAAATAGCAAGGAAGAATAACAAGTTATCCAGACGAGCGCTAATACCAAGGCAACAATCCAGAAGAGTTTCTGCAGCTATATGGGGCAAAACAACAAAGGTTGGATCAGGTGAAAACCATAAAAAACATGGACACAAAGAAAGAGGTCCAGCGCAAAACCCACTTCTGGAGGTATGAATCTACACAAAATGTCAGCACAAGCAATGTGAATGCACAGTGATATTAATACAATGCACCAAACAGAACTAATAGTAGGATAAAAATATAAGTGCTGAACAAAATAAAAATAAAAAAGCAAGTCAGAACAAAAAAAAAAAGAAGCTATTTTTTTAAATAAAAAACTATAATGCCCTCTATTTTGAGGGCATTTGGGGCACTTTTAGAAAACTAACAGATATCGGATCTCTGGTTAATTTTCTGAGCACTAATTGCTACCGTGAGCTGGTTAATTTGCCCGTTTGCGGGAGCGAGATAATTTAGCACTCCACTTGTAATCTAGCCCTTAGTGATCACAGTCTGTTGAGTTTATATAGCAGAAATCTGTGGGCATGGAGAACTGTTTTGACCAACCACAATGAGTCATGGTAGTTACATATATACATATATATATATACAGTATGTATTTCAGTTCACTGGAGTGGGAGACTATGCACCCCTTCACCCTGGGGAAGCCCTGGTCTGCCTTGTGCATTGACCCTGCAACTAAAGCTATGGTTCCTTTCACGACTACAGCAACTGATAATGTAAATACGTTTCTATTACCTTTGCTGACATGAAGACACCAGTCTCTCATCTGGTGAATAGATTTAACATCACTCATGTGTTTACACCTGTATGACAGACCAGAGGATATTATAGATCTTGGTATAAGCTTGTTTAGCCTGCATGATTACTATCTAAGACAAGAATGCTTAATATTGCAAAATCTCAGCCATTGTTAATATCCTGTTACAATATTATCTGTTCCTTTTCATTTGCTAACAGACCCACATTTATTTAAAGTCCATGACATGAGGTCCAGTTTCAACAAAAGGATTTGTAAGTGGAATTTTAAAACAGAGGTTTGACTTATTAACTTTTCATTAAGTCTCAAACAGTGTGACACTAGTTTGGAAGAGCTAAAATAAAAAAAAAGGGTTTATCTACAAAGAATCTGTCCGATGTTCTCATCAATTTATTGCAAAGTGAGGAGTGTTCAGGACTCTGATTTTAAATTGAGAAAAGAAAACTGCAACACGCTGGGAATAATAAAAATCTTCAGTTTACCGCAGATTGGATTTTCAATCCAGATGGCACACACGATTCACCTCCCAACCTGATGAGGGGTTTAAAGGATTGTATACCTACCAGCTTTGGGTTCTGTCGTTCATGTGCACTGCAATATGATATGGCATTATACTGGTTTACAGATTAATTACAAGTTAGGTTATATGGAGCTAGAATTAGTATTAAAAAAACCCCAAAATGTTATACAAATTTAACTCCATAAGCAACTTGTGTTACGTTAAAGAAATGCTTCAGAAAAAAATAGCTTTTTGCATAAATTAAATACTGTATTATTAATGCAAACAGGGCATTAACATCTTAAAGGGACAGTCTACTCCAGAATTGTTATTGTTTAAAAAGATAGATAATCCCTTTATTACCCATTCCACAGTAGAGCATACCCAACACTGTTATATTAATACACTTTTTACCTCTGTGATCACCTTGTATCTAAGCCTGTGCAGACAGCCCCCTTATCTCAGTTCTTTTTAAAGACTTGCATTTTGGCCAATCAGTGCTGACTCATAAATAACTCCACTAGAGTGAGCACAGCGTTATTTATATGGCACACATGAACAAGCGCTTTCTAGCTGTGAAAAATTGTCAAAATACACTGAGATTGGAGGCAGCCTTCAAGGGCTTAGAAATTAACATATGATCCTACCTAGGTTTAGCTTTCTATAAAGAATATCAAGAGAAAAAAAGCAAATTTGATGATAAAAGTTAATTGGAAAGTTGTTTAAAATTGGATGCCCTGTCTGAATTGTGAAAGTTTAATTTTGACTAGACTGTCCCTTTAAGTAAATATAATATGTTCGCTGGCTCTCTTTGCCGTTAATGAATTGATTCTTTGTTTCTGCTGTAACGGCTGACCATAACCCGCATACCGCGTCTGCACCAATATGCCATCACAACAAACGAAAACCTGAAAAGACAGCCTGCCATCCAGAGACACACTAATTTATGGAGTCTATTAAAGATGTCCTGCTGCTTTTCAATTTAAAAGATGTGTATAGCGTTATTGTTGCAATAAAGAACTCACTCCTTATAGCTTATATATTCAAAATCAACAGCTACCCAGAGAGGGAAACCAAAAGACAAGTCATAAGCAAGAAGAGAGCACATAACAAAAATATATCAACAAAAAAAGTCTGTAATCAAAATATATATTTTATTTTACTGACAGATCTTTTAAAATGTTTTCATAAGGAAGATTTTTATGTGCATTTTTTACAATAATATCATTTATTTCCATTATCTTTGCTGATCAGTACTATTTAAATATGGTATGCTCATAGCACTTGTTTTATCAAAATAAGACAATACTCTCTCAGTAGCTGAAATTGCTGTCATTTTATACAAGAATACATAAAGACTTCAGTTTCCTTAAACACCCAATACCAGGGTCATGTCAACTAACAGGCAAATTAAAAATATCTACTTAAAGGGACATAAAACCTAAACAATTTCTGTTATGATTCAGACAGATGATGCAATTTTAAACAACTTTCCAATTTAATTCTAGTTTATCATTTGCTTAATTCTCTTAGGTCCAGATTGTGAGTGGAGAAGTATTTATCTCTTCCGCTACTGCCCTAACTCCACTAGTAAGCTTTTTTCACGCATCGGGTAGCGCTAATATTACAAGTTAAAATTAAAAAGTTTGTGCGCGAACCTGATGCACACAAAATGCCGAAGTTAGAATATTGCGACCACGTTAACCTATTCCCCCCATAGAAGTCAGAAAAGTGGAGAAAAGCACCCTATTCGTGTAAGCCCTATCGCAGATTCTCCAGTGCACTAGCCAGACATGGAAATATGAATATTTCACATTCCAATGTTCTTCACATAGAAGAATGTGTTCTATTTATTAATAAATACATATTTCTACATACAAACCTAGTTACGAAAAAGTTGGGACAGTATGGAAAATGCAAAAAAATAAACAAAAAGAGTCATTTGAAACTTCAATTCACCCTTTACTATATTGAAAACACAATACTTGCTGTTTTACTTTTGAGTTTAATGTATTTTTGAAATACACTCATTTCAAATCTGCTGACTGCAACACACTCCAAAAAAGTTGAGACAGTCGACTGTTTACCACTGTGTAACATCACTTTTTTTTTTATAACACTTAATATGCATTTGGGCACTGAAGACCACAGTTGGTTAAGTTTAGCAAGCAGAAATTTCCCCCATTCATCCATTATGCATGTCTTCAGCTGGGCAACAGTGCGGGGCCTTCATTGCATTATTTTGCTCTTCATAATGCGTCACACATTCTCAATCGGAGACTGCAGGCCAGCCATGTTAGCACCCGCACTCTCTGCTTACGCAATCATGTGCTTGTAATCCGGGCAGAATGTGATTTGGTGTTGTCCTGCTGGAAAATGCAGGGATGTCTCTGGAAAAGATGATGTCTGGATGGCAGCATATGTTGCTCCAAATTGTATACATATCTTTATGCATTAATGGGGCCCTTATACAAACACAGACAATGGGCACGGAGGAGTAAAAGTTCATCTCTTAAATGCAGTTTGAAGAAACATGTAAAAACACACAAGGTGAAGACACACAGACTTACGCGTTTCGGCTGTCACACGCCTTAATCATAGACTGCTGCCCTCACAGATGTGCAAGTTACCCAGTGTTGATGTATGGCTTCTGCTTTGCATAGTAAAGCCTTAACTTGCATCTGTTAATGCAGCAGTGAATGGTGTTGACTGATAAAGGTTTACCAAAGTATTCCCAAGCCCATGTCAGGTTATCCATTACAGACTCATGACGGTTTTTGAGACAGTGACATCAGAGGGATTGGAGATAACACATATTCAGAAGTGGTTTTCGGCCTTGCTCTTTATGCACCAAGATTTGAGTGGATTTGTTGAATCTTTTAATTATATTGTGCACTGTAGAAGTTGAAATGCCCAAAAGCCTACCGATTTGTCATTTGGGGAATGTTGTTCTCAAAGTTTTGGATTATTCACTGACACAGCTGTTGACAGTTTGGCAAGCCTCAACTTGTCACCTAGCTATAAGTCCTAAATTGTCCCTGTCCCAACTTTTTTTGGAATGTGTTGCAGTCATCAGATTTGAAATGAGTGTATATTTGAAAAAATACATTAAATTCACAAAGTAAAGCATCAAATAATGTGTTAATAATGTGTTTTCAATCTAGTACAGGGTTTTCCATATATATATATATATATATATATATATATATATATATATAAAGGTAACAAAAGGCAGAGTGCAGCAGACGAAATAGATAAAAGTCCAAACTTTATTACAAATGGGTTAAAAGTCCACAACATCCATGGGAACAGTGAGTGAGACACAGTCACTTGTGCAAAACGGCTGACATGTTTCGACCCTCAGGTCGTAATCATAGCTGTTTAAGGAAACACCTTACAACCTATTTAAGGGAGTAGGTTACATCTCATTGGTTAAAAGATAATGAATTAAAAATTCAACAAGGTGTGTCAATAGGTAATTTCATTGCCTGCTCATACAATTTTAAACTCCTGCTTCCACAATTTAAAGAGCCCTATACAAAAAATGCTTTATATTAAAGTGTAGATAAGTCACTGGATAAACCAGTTAGGGAAAATACATAGGTAAATAAATTGACATTGTGTTAAATATTCATAGTATGCATTATATATCATATACAATACTAAATTTGTTAAATGTAGAAATACTAGAGTTTTGAGAATGGGACTTAAGTGAACTGAATCACTAAATGACTATTGGAAATAGTGAGCTGAATATCAATGCATGATGATAAACATCTTGTTTAAGAAAAATATTTAAAGTAAACCATGAAGCAAGTAAAGCAAATAAAGTGTGAAAATATATTGGTTTACATGACAAAAATCTTTGTATACTATTCATGATTCATATATTTAGCTCACTATGGTATACATATGAGAATAACAAAAAATATATATATATATACATATACACACACACACAGATATATATTTAGCTCACTATGGTATACATATGAGAATAACAAAAAATATATATATATATACATATACACACACACACAGATATATATTTAGCTCACTATGGTATACATATGAGAATAACAAAAAATATATATATATATACATATACACACACACACAGATATATATTTAGCTCACTATGGTATACATATACACACACACACAGATATATATTTAGCTCACTATGGTATACATATACACACACACACAGATATATATTTAGCTCACTATGGTATACATATACACACACACACAGATATATATTTAGCTCACTATGGTATACATATACACACACACACAGATATATATATAGCTCACTATGGTATACATATACACACACACAGATATATATATAGCTCACTATGGTATACATATACACACACACACAGATATATATATAGCTCACTATGGTATACATACACACACACACAGATATATATATAGCTCACTATGGTATACATATACACACACACACAGATATATATTTAGCTCACTATGGTATACATACACACACACACAGATATATATTTAGCTCACTATGGTATACATATACACACACACACAGATATATATTTAGCTCACTATGGTATACATATACACACACACACAGATATATATTTAGCTCACTATGGTATACATATGAGAATGACAAGAATATATATATATATACATATACACACACACACAGATATATATTTAGCTCACTAAGGTATACATATGAGAATAACAAAAATCTTTGTATACTATTCATGATTCATATATTTAGCTCACTATGGTATACATATACACACACACACAGATATATATTTAGCTCACTATGGTATACATATACACACACACACAGATATATATTTAGCTCACTATGGTATACATATACACACACACACAGATATATATATAGCTCACTATGGTATACATATACACACACACACAGATATATATTTAGCTCACTATGGTATACATATACACACACACACAGATATATATTTAGCTCACTATGGTATACATATACACACACACACAGATATATATTTAGCTCACTATGGTATACATATACACACACACACAGATATATATATAGCTCACTATGGTATACATATACACACACACACAGATATATATTTAGCTCACTATGGTATACATATACACACACACACAGATATATATTTAGCTCACTATGGTATACATATGAGAATGACAAGAATATATATATATATACATATACACACACACACAGATATATATTTAGCTCACTATGGTATACATATACACACACACACAGATATATATTTAGCTCACTATGGTATACATATACACACACACACAGATATATATTTAGCTCACTATGGTATACATATACACACACACACAGATATATATTTAGCTCACTATGGTATACATATACACACACACACAGATATATATATAGCTCACTATGGTATACATACACACACACACAGATATATATTTAGCTCACTATGGTATACATATACACACACACACAGATATATATTTAGCTCACTATGGTATACATATACACACACACACAGATATATATATTTAGCTCACTATGGTATACATATACACACACACACAGATATATATATAGCTCACTATGGTATACATACACACACACACAGATATATATTTAGCTCACTATGGTATACATATACACACACACACAGATATATATTTAGCTCACTATGGTATACATATACACACACACACAGATATATATTTAGCTCACTATGGTATACATATACACACACACACAGATATATATTTAGCTCACTATGGTATACATATACACACACACACAGATATATATTTAGCTCACTATGGTATACATATACACACACACACAGATATATATTTAGCTCACTATGGTATACATATACACACACACACAGATATATATTTAGCTCACTATGGTATACATATACACACACACACAGATATATATTTAGCTCACTATGGTATACATACACACACACACAGATATATATTTAGCTCACTATGGTATACATATACACACACACACAGATATATATATAGCTCACTATGGTATACATATACACACACACACAGATATATATTTAGCTCACTATGGTATACATATACACACACACACAGATATATATTTAGCTCACTATGGTATACATATACACACACACACAGATATATATATAGCTCACTATGGTATACATATACACACACACACAGATATATATATACACACACACACACAGATATATATATATACACACACACACAGATATATATATAGCTCACTATGGTATACATATACACACACACAGATATATATTTAGCTCACTATGGTATACATATACACACACACACAGATATATATATAGCTCACTATGGTATACATATACACACACACACAGATATATATTTAGCTCACTATGGTATACATATACACACACACACAGATATATATTTAGTTCACTATGGTATACATATGAGAATAACAAAATATATATATATATACATATACACACACACACAGATATATATTTAGCTCACTATGGTATACATATGAGAATAACAAAATATATATATATATATACATATACACACACACACAGATATATATTTAGTTCACTATGGTATACATATGAGAATAACAAAATATATATATATATATACATATACACACACACACAGATATATATATAGCTCACTATGGTATACATATACACACACACACAGATATATATTTAGCTCACTATGGTATACATATACACACACACACAGATATATATTTAGCTCACTATGGTATACATATGAGAATAACAAAAAATAGAAATGGAGATAGCAATAGCAAATGTGGTTCTTGCACAAAAGCAAATTGAAAATGAATGTAAATACAAATGTAAATGTAAATGCGCTGCAGAAGAGGGAGATAACCATCGGACAAAAGCCCCAAAAATGACAACTATTTCCAGAAATTGATTAAGTCATATTCAGAGTTAAGGCCATTTGGCACCCTAGTTTGGAGCTTGAAAATCCAGTACATCTCCCTCTTCTGTAGCAACTTCTCTCGGTCGCCACCTCTAGGTGGACAGAGAACCCTCTCTATAGCTTGCCATCTCAAAGTATTGATGTTATTGTCATGGCAGCGGGCAAAATGTCTAACGAGTGGGGTGCTAGCCTCACCTGCCTGTATTGTAGACAGGTGGTTTCTGATGCGAACTTTTACCTCGTTAGTAGTGAGGCCTACATATTGTAGGTGGCACGATGTACAGGTGAGCAAGTATATCACATATGAGGTAGTACATTTCAAACAACTGGTGATTGGGAAAGTTTCCCCTGTAACCTCTGATCTAAATATTTTAGAAGCGGTGATATACTCACAAACCCGACATTTTTGTCTGCACTTGTAAAGGCCCTTTTGTGTAAGCCATGAACTAGTTGGTTTGTCAAGTTCTGGTAATGATGATGGTGATAGAATATTAGCTAGAGTACGTGTTCTCTGATAGGAACAACGTAGTCCGTTTTTCACACATTTTTCCAGTTTGTCATCAGCGGACAAGAAGTTAAAATGTTTTTTAACGATACTGCATCCTTTAAGGAAGCATGTGATACTTTAACTCTTGAACATCTCCTAAGGGAAGGTTCAGAAGATTCTGAATCAGACAGACTAAACTCCCATGGTGGTTTCAGAAACCCCTCTACCTTTTATCCCATACAGCATAGGGGCCAGGTTCTTGAAACCTTTTTCAAGAGAGTGGAGCGTGATCTTTTGGAACTCAAATCCAGTGGCTCACGTACCAAACAAAATCTTACCAGGCAAGAAAAAGTGGCTCTGGAGGAGTTGAGATGCAGGGAGGACATAGTTTTCCGCTCGGCGGATAAGGGTGGCTCCATAGTCGTCCTTAATCGGACTGATTATGTTAAGGAGGCCCTTCGCCAGCTCAATGACACGGAGAACTATGCCCCCCTTGCGTCCGATCCAACCAGAGCCTTCCAGAAAGAGCTATTTAGCTTGCTGGACGATGGATTAGAAGATGGACACTTTGACATTAAAACATTTGAGTATTTGTGTGTTAAACACCCTATAGTGCCCATCTTCCATCACTTGCCTAAAGTGCACAAATCCCTTACAGATATCAAGGGACGTCCGATAGTGAGCGGAATAGGTTCTCTAACTGAACACATTTCACAATGGATAGACAGCCTTCTGCAACCACTGGTAGTCTCTTTGTTTGGTTACCTTCGGGACACCAAACATGCAATTGAGATATTGGAAGGCACAGATTGGAAATATGATGTATTCAGATGGGCATCAATTGATGTTGTTGCCCTATACTCGTCCATCCCACATAAAGAGGGTTTGGAAGCGATAGCATACTTTCTGAAACATCATTCCAATCTTACCCATGACTTTCAGATGTACATCTTACGGCTACTTAAATATCTACTGACCCATAACTATTTTAAATTCGAGGATCGATTCTATCTCCAGAGATGTGGGACAGCCATGGGGGCGAAATTCGCCCCCTCCTATGCCAACCTGTTCATGGGTTGGTGGGAGCTGTCCCACATCTATGGAGATGGTAATCCCTTTAGACATTTCATCCATTACTATGGGCGATACATAGATGACCTTCTGGTCATCTGGTTGGGTGATGATGCAGATTTTTCTAACTTTATGTCCAATCTTAATGACAATACCTATGGTATTCGATTTACTTCTGAATTACATAATAATTCAATTAATTTTTTGGACATTACTCTAACTGGCACTAAAGAAGGAAAAATCATCAGTAACATCTATAGGAAACCCATTGCTGGGAATGCGTTGCTACACGCCAAAAGCTGCCACCCAACCCATGTCCCTTTTGCTGTTGCCAAAGGACAATTTGTCAGAGTAAAGAGAAACTGTAGTCAGGAAGATATGTTCTGCAAACAATCTGAAGACCTTACTAGAAGGCTCAAGCAAAGAGGCTACCCTGACAAAATCATACATAAAGCAAAGAGACAAGTTCAGAGTATTGATAGACATGAACTAATTAAAGAACAGTCTAAGACATCCAGAAAACTCAATACTGACATTTGTTACAGAGTTTAGTGCACAATATCAAGAGATATGCAGTATCGTTAAAAAACATTTTAACTTCTTGTCCACTGATGACAAACTGGAAAAATGTGTGAAAAACGGACTACGTTGTTCCTATCGGAGAACACGTACTCTAGCTAATACTCTATCACCATCATCATTACCAGAACTTGACAAACCAACTAGTTCATGGCTTACACAAAAGGGCCTTTACAAGTGCAGACAAAAATGTCGGGTTTGTGAGTATATCACCGCTTCTAACATATTTAGATCAGAGGTTACAGGGGAAACTTTCCCAATCACCAGTTGTTTGAAATGTACTACCTCATATGTGATATACTTGCTCACCTGTACATCGTGCCACCTACAATATGTAGGCCTCACTACTAACGAGGTAAAAGTTCGCATCAGAAACCACCTGTCTACAATACAGGCAGGTGAGGCTAGCACCCCACTCGTTAGACATTTTGCCCGCTGCCATGACAATAACATCAATACTTTGAGATGGCAAGCTATAGAGAGGGTTCTCTGTCCACCTAGAGGTGGCGACCGAGAGAAGTTGCTACAGAAGAGGGAGATGTACTGGATTTTCAAGCTCCAAACTAGGGTGCCAAATGGCCTTAACTCTGAATATGACTTAATCAATTTCTGGAAATAGTTGTCATTTTTGGGGCTTTTGTCCGATGGTTATCTCCCTCTTCTGCAGCGTATTTACATATATGGTGTAACAGTATTGTACATTAAAAAAAAACTAGAAATTTGACTGTAAAATAATAGCAGTCAGTTTCCTTCACACGTGTGCGTTTCAGGGCCTGCCAGGGCACAGTGTCACACCAGTGCAACTCATATCTGGTTTAACAGTAGTGTACATTTAAAAAAAACTACACTTTTTTGACTGTGAAATAATAGCGGTCATTTTCCTTCACACGTGTGCGTTTCAGGGCCTGCCAGGGCACAGTGTCATACCAGTGCAACTCATATCTGGTGTAACAGTAGTGTACATTAAAAAAAAAACTAGAAATTTGACTGTGAAATAATAGCAGTCAGTTTCCTTCACACGTGTGCGTTTCAGGGCCTGCCAGGGCACAGTGTCACACCAGTGCAACTCATATCTGGTGTAACAGTAGTGTACATTAAAAAAAAACACACTTTTTTGACTGTGAAATAATAGCATTCAGTTTCCTTTACATGTGTGCGTTTCAGGGCCTGCCAGGGCACAGTGACACACCAGTGCAACTCATATCTGGTGTAACAGTAGTGTACATTAAAAAAAAAACTAGAAATTTGACTGTGAAATAATAGCAGTCAGTTTCCTTCACACGTGTGCGTTTCAGTGGCTGCCTGCCAGGGCACAGTGTCACGCCAGTGCAACTCATATCGGGTGTAACAGTAGTGTACATTTAAAAAAAACAACACTTTTTTGACTGTGAAATAATAGCAGTCAGTTTCCTTCAAACGTGTGCGTTTCATGGCCTGCCAGGGCACAGTGTCACACCAGTGCAACTCATATCTGGTGTAACAGTAGTGTACATTTAAAAAAAACAACACTTTTTTGACTGTGTTAAATAATAGCAGTCAGTTTCTTTCACACGTGTGCGTTTCAGTGCCTGCCTGCCAGGGCACAGTATCACCCCAGTGCAACTCATATCTGGTGTAACAGTAGTGTAGATTTAAAAAAAACAACACTTTCTTGACTGTGTTAAATAATAGCAGTCAGTTTCCTTCACACGTGTGCGTTTCAGTGCCTGCCTGCCAGGGCACAGTGTCACCCCAGTGCAACTCATATCTGGTGTAACAGTAGTGTACATTAAAAAAAAAACTAGAAATTTGACTGTAAAATAATAGCAGTCAGTTTCCTTCACACGTGTGCGTTTCAGGGCCTGCCAGGGCACAGTGTCACACCAGTGCAACTCATATCTGGTGTAACAGTAGTGTACATTTAAAAAAAAAAAAACACTTTTTTGACTGTGAAATAATAGCAGTCAATTTCCTTCACACGTGTGCATTTCAGGGCCTGCCAGGGCACAGTGTCACACCAGTGCAACTCATATCTGGTGTAACAGTAGTGTACATTTAAAAAAAACAACACTTTTTTGACTGTGAAATAATAGCAGTCAGTTTCCTTCACACGTGTGCGTTTCAGGGCCTGCCAGGGCACAGTGTCACACCAGTGCAACTCATATCTGGTTTAGCAGTAGTGTACATTTAAAAAAAACAACACTTTTTTGACTGTGAAATAATAGCAGTCAGCTTCCTTCACACGTGTGCGTTTCAGGGCCTGCCAGGGCACAGTGTCACACCAGTGCAACTCATATCTGGTGTAACAATAGTGTACATTAAAAAAAAAAAACTAGAAATTTGACTGTGAAATAATAGCAGTCAGTTTCCTTCACACGTTTGCGTTTCAGGGCCTGCCAGGGCACAGTGTCACACCAGTGCAACTCATATCTGGTGTAACAGTAGTGTACATTTAAAAAAAAAAACACTTTTTTGACTGTGAAATAATAGCAGTCAGTTTCCTTCACACGTGTGCGTTTCAGGGCCTGCCAGGGCACAGTGTCAAACCAGTGCAACTCATATCTGGTGTAACAGTAGTGTACATTTAAAAAAAACACTTTTTTTACTGTGAAATAATAGCAGTCAGTTTCCTTCAAACGTGTGCGTTTCAGGGCCTGCCAGGGCACAGTGTCACACCAGTGCAACTCATATCTGGTGTAACAGTAGTGTAGATTTAAAAAAAACAACACTTTCTTGACTGTGTTAAATAATAGCAGTCAGTTTCCTTCACACGTGTGCGTTTCAGTGCCTGCCTGCCAGGGCACAGTGTCACCCCAGTGCAACTCATATCTCGTGTAACAGTAGTGTACATTTAAAAAAAACAACACTTTTTTGACTGGGAAATAATAGCAGTCAGTTTCCTTCACACGTCTGCATTTCAGGGCCTGCCAAGGCACAGTGTCACGCCAGTGCAACTCATATCTGGTGTAACAGTATTGTACATTAAAAAAAAACTAGAAATTTGACTGTAAAATAATAGCAGTCAGTTTCCTTCACACGTGTGCGTTTCAGGGCCTGCCAGGGCACAGTGTCACACCAGTGCAACTCATATCTGGTGTAACAGTAGTGTACATTTAAAAAAAAAAGCACTTTTTTGACTGTGAAATAATAGCAGTCAGTTTCCTTCACACGTGTGCGTTTCAGGGCCTGCCAGGGCACAGTGTCACACCAGTGCAACTCATATCTGGTTTAACAGTAGTGTACATTTAAAAAAAACTACACTTTTTTGACTGTGAAATAATAGCGGTCATTTTCCTTCACACGTGTGCGTTTCAGGGCCTGCCAGGGCACAGTGTCATACCAGTGCAACTCATATCTGGTGTAACAGTAGTGTACATTAAAAAAAAAACTAGAAATTTGACTGTGAAATAATAGCAGTCAGTTTCCTTCACACGTGTGCGTTTCAGTGCCTGCAAGGGCACAGTGTCACACCAGTGCAACTCATATCTGGTGTAACAGTAGTGTACATTAAAAAAAAACAACACTTTTTTGACTGTGAAATAATAGCATTCAGTTTCCTTTACACGTGTGCGTTTCAGGGCCTGCCAGGGCACAGTGTCACACCAGTGCAACTCATATCTGGTGTAACAGTATTGCACATTAAAAAAAAAAACTAGAAATTTGAGTGTGAAATAATAGCAGTCAGTTTCCTTCACACGTGTGCGTTTCAGGGCCTGACAGGGCACAGTGTCACACCAGTGCAACTCATATCTGGTGTAACAGTAGTGTACATTTAAAAAAAACAACACTTTTTTGACTGTGAAATAATAGCAGTCAGTTTCCTTCACACTTGTGCGTTTCATCGCCTGCCAGGGCACAGTGTCACCCCAGTGCAACTCATATCTGGTGTAACAGTAGTGTACATTAAAAAAAAGCTAGAAATTTGACTGTGAAATAATAGCAGTCAGTTTCCTTCACACGTGTGCGTTTCAGGGCCTGCCAGGGCACAGTGTCACACCAGTGCAACTCATATCTGGTGTAACAGTAGTGTACATTTAAATAAAAAAACACTTTTTTGACTGTGAAATAATAGCAGTCAGTTTCCTTCACACGTGTGCGTTTCAGGGCCTGCCAGGGCACAGTGTCACACCAGTGCAACTCATATCTGGTTTAACAGTAGTGTACATTTAAAAAAAACAACACTTTTTTGACTGTGAAATAATAGCGGTCAGTTTCCTTCACACGTGTGCGTTTCAGTGCCTGCCAGGGCACAGTGTCACACCAGTGCAACTCATATCTGGTTTAACAGTAGTGTACATTTAAAAAAAACAACACTTTTTTGACTGTGAAATAATAGCAGTCAGCTTCCTTCGCACGTGTGCGTTTCAGGGCCTGCCAGGGCACAGTGTCACACCAGTGCAACTCATATCTGGTGTAACAGTAGTGTACATTAAAAAAAAAAATAGAAATTTGACTGTGAAATAATAGCAGTCAGTTTCCTTCACACGTGTGCGTTTCAGTGCCTGCCAGGGCACAGTGTCACACCAGTGCAACTCATATCTGGTTTAACAGTAGTGTACATTTAAAAAAAACAACACTTTTTTGACTGTGAAATAATAGCAGTCAGCTTCCTTCGCACGTGTGCGTTTCAGGGCCTGCCAGGGCACAGTGTCACACCAGTGCAACTCATATCTGGTGTAACAGTAGTGTACATTAAAAAAAAAAAAAATAGAAATTTGACTGTGAAATAATAGCAGTCAGTTTCCTTCACACGTGTGCGTTTCAGTGCCTGCCAGGGCACAGTGTCACACCAGTGCAACTCATATCTGGTGTAACAGTAGTGTACATTTAAAAAAAACAACACTTTTTTGACTGTGAAATAATAGCAGTCAGTTTCCTTCACACGTGTGCGTTTCATCGCCTGCCAGGGCACAGTGTCACCCCAGTGCAACTCATATCTGGTGTAACTGTAGTGTACATTAAAAAAAAGCTAGAAATTTGACTGTGAAATAATAGCAGTCAGTTTCCTTCACACATGTGCATTTCAGGGCCTGCCAGGGCACAGTGTCACACCAGTGCAACTCATATCTGGTGTAACAGTAGTGTACATTTAAAAAAAACAACACTTTTTTGACTGTGAAATAATAGCAGTCAGTTTCCTTCACGTGTGTGCATTTCAGGGCCTGCCAGGGCACAGTATCACACCAGTGCAACTCATATCTGTTGTAACAGTAGTGTACATTTAAAAAAAAAAATACAATTTTGACTGTAATAGATTGAATAGCAGTTAGTTGTCTGCAAGCGTGTGTGTCAGGCTCACAGCGTCTACTCTGCCAACTTCTGCCAGTGCACAGTGCCACTCATATCTGTTGTCACAGTAGCTTGAACGCATAGTACCACTAATTGAAAAAAAAATGACAGGTAGAGGCAGGCCACCCCGCAGGGGCCGTCGTGGTCGTGGTGCTGTTATTCCCTTTGGCCCTAGAATAATGCGCAGTGGTCAGAGGCCACGTACCCTGAACTCGAAAAGTTCTGAGGACATAGTTGACTGGCTAACACAGGACACCCAATCTTCTACAGCTTCCACTCGGAACCTTGACGCACCATCCTCCTCCAGCTTAGCTTCAGACACCTCTCAAGTTACCACTTGCTCGCCTGCCGCCACCACCAACACTAGCACCACAGCCGCTTCACTTGATCTGTCAGAGGAGTTATTTACACATCAGTTGGAAGAAATGAGTGATGCGCAACCATTATTGCCAGAGGATTAGATAACAGGGATATGTCTCAGTCAGGCAGCATTACACACATGGACGTACGGTGTGATGATGATGATGTTGTACCCGCTGCTGCTTCCTTTGCTGAGTTGTCAGATACAAGTGAAGCAGTTGATGATGACGATGCATCCGTGGATGTCACGTGGGTGCCCGCTAGAAGAGAAGAAGAGCAGGGGGAAAGTTCAGATGGGGAGACAGAGAGGAGGAGGAGACGAGTTTGAAGCAGGGGGAGGTCGTCGCAAGGAGCTAGTGGCACAGTCAGACAGCATGCATCGGCACCCTGGGTCAGCCAGACAGCATGCCAATCAACGCATGCTGTTGCCACCACCAGAATGCCGTCATTGCAGAGCTCAGCAGTGTGGCATTTTTTTGTGTGTCTGCCTCTGACAACAGCGATGCCATTTGCAACATGTTCCAAAAAAAACTGAGTCGTGGGAAGTCCAACACCCACCTAGGTACAACTGCTTTGCGAAGGCACATGATCGCACATCACAAACGCCTATGGGATCAACACATGAGTACAAGCAGCACACAAACTCAAAGCCGCCATCCTCCTCCTGGTCCAGCATCTTCAGCCACGTCAACCACTGCTGTCCTCCTTGCCCTCTCTCAACCATCCGCCACTCCGTCTCTCACCTTGAGTAGTTCCTGCTCATCTGCCCACAGTCAGGTGTCTGTCAAGGACATGTTTGAGCGTAAGAAGCCAATGTCACAAAGTCACCCCCTTGCCCGGCATCTGACAGCTGGCTTGTCTGAACTCTTAGCTCGCCAGCTTTTACCATACAAGCTGGTGGAGTCTGAGGCTTTCCAAAAATTTGTAGCTATTGGGACAACGCAGTGGAAGGTACCTGGCCGAAATTTCTTTGCACAAAAGGCTATCCCCAACCTGTACTCGATTGTGCAAAAGGAAGTAATGGCATGTCTGGCACACAGTGTTGGGGCAAGGGTCCATCTGACCACTGATACCTGGTCTGCAAAGCATGGTCAGGGCAGGTATATCACCTACACTGCACATTGGGTAAACCTGCTGACGGCTGCCAAGCATGGAATGCGTGGCTCTGCAGAGGAGTTGGTGACACCGCCACGGCCTGTCCTCTACTCCTCCTACTCCATCCTCTTCCATAACCTCCTAGGCTGAGTCCTCTTCTGCTGCTGTGTCTTGCTCCACATCAACGGCATCCCCCCCCCCAGCTCCCCAGGTACTATTCCACATCCCGGATACGGCAGTGTCACGCCGTCTTGGGGTTGACTTGCCTAAAAGCAGAGAGTCACACCGGACCAGCACTCCTGTCCGCCCTCAATGCACAGGTGGATCGGTGGCTGACTCCGCACCAACTGGAGATCGGAAAAGTGGTTTGTGACAATGGAAGAAATTTGTTGGCGGCATTGAATTTGGGCAAGTTGACACATGTGCCGTGCATGGCACATGTGTGTAATCTGATCGTACAATGCTTTGTGCATAAGTACCCAGGCTTATAGGACGTCCTGAAGCAAGCCAGGAAGGTGTGTGGCCAACATGCCAGTGAGGCGCTTGATTTGTGACAGCCCAACACATTGGAATTCAACACTCCTAATGTTCGACCGCCTGCTCCAACAAGAAAAAGCCGTTAACGACTATTTGTATGACCGGGGTGCTAGGACAGCCTCTGCAGAGCTGGGAATTTTTTTGACACGTTACTGGACGCTCATGCGCAATGCCTGTAGGCTCATGCGTCCTTTTGAGGAGGTGACAAACCTAGTCAGTCGCACCGAAGGCACCATCAGCGACATCATACCATTTGTTTTCTTCCTGGAGCGTGCCCTGCGAAGAGTGCTGGATCAGGCCGTAGATGAGTGTGAAGAGGAAGAGGAAGAGTTGTGGTCACCATCACCACCAGAAGCAGCCTTATCAGCATCGCTTGCTGGATCTGCGGCAATGCTGGAAGAGGATTGTGAGGAAGAGGAGTCAGAGGAGGAATGTGGCTTTGAGGAGGAGGAGGAAGACCAACCACAACAGGCATCCCAGGTTGCTCGTTGTCACCTATCTGGTACCCGTGGTGTTGTACGTGGCTGGGTGGAGGAAGAGACCTTCAATTACATCAGTGAGGACAAGGAACGGGACATGGCTAGCTTGGTATCCAACCTTGTGCAAATGGGGAGTTTGCGGTTGTGCAAATGGACTGTTTGCGGTTGTTTGCGGTGCGTTAAACGGGGAGTTTGGTCTGTCACTGTGAAGCGGGCGTAACCCTTACACTACCTGATCGATACAACATCATACCTGATGTTTTAAAGCATGTTATTCCAAACAATTTAGGAATGTTAGGTGATTTATGCCCTTTATGGATTAAAACTAGACTCTGCATCAACTATGTAATTTTACGTGGGAGTTTTGCCATGGATCCCCCTCCGGCATGCCACAGTCCAGGTGTTAGTCCCCTTGAAACAACTTTTCCATCACTATTGTGGCCAGAAAGAGTCCCTGTGGGTTTTAAATTTCGCCTGCCTATTGAAGTCTATGGTGGTTCGCCCGGTTCGCCCGTTCGCAAATATTTGCGGAAATTCGCGTTCGTCGTTCGCGAACGCAAAATTTTATGTTCGCGACATCTCTAATGGAGCCCTTTAAAGCACAAAAAGGGTCACACCTGCGTTTGGAATTGCATAGCACCTTAGCACCCCAAAAGAACTGCCACTGTTTTAAAATAACATTTTCAAATGAAACAGAGCATTTTATTTTTACACCACACTTTCCTTTTAATTAGCGGGCTAGGCTCTTACATTTAGGTTTAAAAAGCTGTTTTTAGTGGGAAAGCTTGTGTGTCCGATAAGCTCAGTAATGTCGTTTACATTTTCTGTGACTCTCACTTATGATGGTCATTTTTAAGGAAAAGAGAAAGTAAATTATTTCCCTTTGCATAGTTCTGTATAGTATTCAGCATTCACTTTATTCCCATATTTATCCCTTGACTGCTCAATAAATATGGCACGTTGCCCGTACACAAAGTACTCTCCACTCTGACAAACTGATGCTGGTAAAGTCTAATATGCAGTAGCCTTTTTATTTAATCTTTCTAAACACAGGAGTGCATTTATTTTTTTAACACTTGAATTTGATTGCATCTAATCCTTAAATACAAATAATATTTAATTTATAAGATATTTTTTATAATAAAAGGACTAAGGAAAATGTCAGACTACAATGAACAATCAAGCATAGTTCTAAATAGTTCTATTTAGTACACTTGAACCATAAGTACAGTGATGCACTTACAACTTACAACGTTAGACAAAATTGCTAATTATTTCTGACATTTACTTTTGTTGTTCTGTGTATAAAGAAAATAACTTTTAAATTACATAAAATAAAAATGCATTAAAATCACATGATTTAGAATGTTATAAACAATCCAAGCTTTATTTATAAATGATGCATTAACATTTTTGATGTTTTTCTAAACATATGTTTTTGTATAAAAACTATAGTATTGTTGATTGAGATAATGTACTATGAAGATTAACCCTTTCATGATGGGTCTAATTTGTCTACGTCGGAACAATGTTCTGATGTAAACAAATTGAAATCATGCAATCGTGCATGCAATAGCAATCTTAATGATGGGACCGGGTTAGGGGGGGAGTGCCTATGACGCGTATATTTTACCCGTCGCTCGCTTTTAAAATAAAATCAGACACCTAATGCATGCGCAATATCTACCTCTCAACCGTAACCCCCCACCACAATAACTAATGTATTAAACTCTAATCTGCCAACCCCGATATTTACAGTAAACACCGTAAATATTGATAATTCAGCTTCCCTCATAAGAATCACCCAATGCTTATGTTATATCTTCTAATCCTTTAGCTCTGACTCTGTGGTTACAATAAAGTACCAGGGGAGAACATTTAATACAGCAGTGGACAAATGTAAATGTCACTTTCCTATTGTCATATTTTTTGTGAATGGCCTTGTTCTTTGAGTATCCTTTGTTCCCTTTGCTCTTGCACCTATATAAACACACCTACTTCCTAACTTCCTATAAAGGATGAACTCACCCTTATCTAATTGCTTGGTATTTGTGCCGCCTACTCTGAGCAACTGCACTCAAGCATCAAGCCATTCTTCGATTCGGAATCTCTCTGAACTACTGCTCCCAGCATCTATCGTGTGACGTCACACGCCACCGGAAGTGCACTCGACTTCGTCTCTCAGCTTAACTGTTAGCCGCATCTCGCTCCAGACAACTTTGCTAAATACAACTGGACTTTGTCCCACTTGCTACCTTCATCCTTACCGGTAAGCGACCAAACAGAGTTATAGTTAGAAGTCATACCGGAGCTCAGCTGAAATAATAAATGTTACTTTGGGAATCATTCTACATATGCTTCCAAACTGTTGTTACTGGATACTAGATGTGACTAAATACCAACTGTTGTAATATATTAGTTAAACAGATATTGACAAAGAGATCTCTCCTAGGTTAGTAAGGAAATTCTACAATGCTGGCATATTAATTATTTATCTTGCAAGAACTTAGGGCTTCCATGCTTTATTCTATGTTATCATCAGCACTTACTCAATTACTGGTTAAGCTGTTTTTACCCTGTGCAAAGAAGTAATATTCTCCCATCTCAGAAGTGAAAGCAGCATTACCGTATATTATCTGAAAGGGGATTGTAGAGACACCACAATTACCACATTCCTATTCACCTATGTGGGAAGTGCTCTCCATCACCCATCCAACACATAAAAATTAACCTGCAGCTGAGGTCCTTATCTACCTCTATTTTTCTCAAATTTAGGGGAAGAATTAATCCTTACACTAATACCAAGCCTTGAACATGGACCCAGCAGGATTAATCAGCCATGTGGAGGCACTCACACTGACTGTAGAAAATTTAACTAAGGGAATGACTGCCTTACAAACAGAGAACACCTCTCTTAAACAGTGCATTAACGACAAAATTGACACACTTAAGGTTACTTTAAGTACCCACGAGCCACAGCCCAACCCCCCTCAACCTTTCTCAGGTAACCGCAATGAATTTAGAGAATTTAAAAATTCTTGTTACCTATACTTTCAGTTAAAACCAAAAACCTATCCCAATGACCACTTAAAGGTTTTGACCACTATTTCTTATTTACGGGGAGAACCACGCATATGGGCTAATATTTTCTTTGAGACTGATGACCCAATTCTTTTTTCACTCGAACAATTCTTTAAAGCTATGGCACAACTCTATGACGACCCTTTTAAGCAGCTCTCAGCTAAAACAGCTATGCGCTCCCTACGCCAAAACAAGAGACAAGTCGAGGAATATATAACAGACTTTAAAAAATACTCCGCTGATACCCTCTGGAATGACTTGTCCTTGAGAAATCAATTTCGCTTGGGCTTGTCTGACGCCCTTAAGGACGAACTTGCCAGACAACCATTACCTGACACCCTTGACCAACTTATAGATCTATCCATAACCTTAGATAGACGTATTAGAGAACGACGATCTGAAAGACATTATCCAGACACAGTACAAAAACACCCACAAGTCTACCACACTCCCACACTGCCATCCAAATCTACCACCAAGTCATCATCAGTTCCAATGGAACTTGGCTTTATAAGAGGACCTTTAACCCCACAGGAAAAACTCAGGCGTAAGGCTAACGACTTATGCATGTACTGTGGGGGATTAGACCATACCATCAGAGAATGTACCCAATTGCAACGTAAGAATGGTAAGCATAGGAAGGTACAAATATGTTTTTCCCTAACACATTCACAAACTAACCATTGCTCTCTACCTATTCTGTTGCAGTGGGAACATCAGCGACTGCAGACCCAAGCAATACTTGATTCTGGTGCCAGCCACAACTACATTGACTTTGACTATGTACACTTAAATAAAATACCGTTACTTAAAAAGTTAAACCCAAGTCTCCTTCGTTTTGTAGATGGTAAAGAAATTTCCACTGGTCCAATAACACATCATACTATTCCACTACGCATAACCACTGATACACATCATACCGAATTTGCCTCTTTTGATGTAATACCTTCACCCCTTTTCCCTGTAATTTTAGGGATTCAATGGTTCAAAAAACATGATCCCACTATTATTTGGTCTAACTCTACCGTCTCATTTAATTCCTCCTATTGTAAAGACAATTGCCTTTTCCATGAACAGCTGCTTCTCACAGAACCTGTCACTGTACCTCAAGAATATATCCAATTCACTGACGTTTTTAGCAAAAAGGACTCAGAGGTTCTACCACCCCATAGGACATATGACTGTCCCATAGACCTACTACCAGGTGTAGATATACCATATGGCCATATATTTCCTCTGTCTGATTCTGAACTACAACATCTCAAGACTTACCTAAAAGAAAACGTAGAAAAGGGATTCATACGTCCCTCTACCTCTCCTGCAGGTGTGGGGATATTCTTTGTTAGAAACAAAGACCAATCTCTCAGACCAATCATTGACTACAGAGAATTAAACAAACGTACCATAAAAAACAGATACCCTCTACCCTTAATCCCTCAACTAATAGACAGATTGAAAGATGCATCTTTCTACACTAAATTAGACCTCAGAGGTGCCTATAATTTAGTTAGAATCAAATCAGGACATGAATGGTTGACAGCTTTCCGTACTCGCTACGGTTTATATGAATACACAGTAATGCCTTTTGGTCTGTGTAATGCCCCTGCCACATTTCAATATTTTATCAATGATATATTCAGAGACTTACTAGATCTCTTCGTAGTAATTTACCTCGATGACATTTTGATATATTCTCCCACTCTCGAGGAGCATATAAAGCACGTCAAAATTGTCTTAACACGTCTTAGAGAAAATTCCCTCTATGTGAAATTAGAAAAGTGTATTTTCCACTCAAGAAGGATCAATTTCCTGGGTTATGAAATCACCCCAGATGGTATACAAATGGAAGGTAATAAGGTAGCTGCTATTCTCAAATGGCCAGCTCCGACAACTAAGAGGGATGTCCAGAGGTTTATGGGCTTTGCTAATTTCTATCGCAAATTTGTAAAAGATTTTGCTGCCCTAACCAGACCACTAACCAACCTCACAAAAAAGGAGGGAAGGTTCATATGGAATGAACAATTACAACAAATCTTTGACTTCTTAAAATCTGCATTTACATCAGCTCCAATTCTACGTTTTCCCGATCCTAAACTCCAGTTTATCCTTGAGGTAGACGCCTCAAATTATGCACTTGGAGCTATATTGTCCCAAAGACAAACTAGCACCGAACCCCTACATCCAGTTGCCTTCTATTCCAGGGTTATGACCTCTCCTGAATTGAACTACCCGATAGGGGATAAGGAACTATTGGCAATTAAGGCATCATTGGAACATTGGAGACACTTACTCAAAGGTACTGAAATACCAATCTTGATATATACTGATCACAAAAATTTGGAGTACCTCAAAAGCAATCGGACTCTCTCTGCACGACAGGTACGTTGGAATTTATTCCTTGCCCGTTTTAACTATCTCATCACCTATAGACCTGCTTCTAAGAATAAAAAGGCTGATGCTCTTTCTCGCCAATTTCCTCAACCTCTTATTCATCCTGAAGAATCTTCTCTAATCCCTCTAGAACGTTTTATAGGACTCTCTGTAACCCATACTAAGCTTTTCAGAGATGAACAAATGAAAGATGCCACCCTACCTAAATCTGCCCTGAACCAATATTCCGATGGATTATACCATCATCATGACAAGGTTTACGTACCCCCTGTCCTTAGGGAACAAGTCTTAAGCACACTTCATGAGTCGCTACTGGTTGGACATCCAGGCATCAACAAGACTCAAGAACTCCTCTCTCGTTTTTTCTGGTGGCCTAATCTTTTATCAGATACAGCCAATTATGTAAAGACTTGTAAGGTTTGTGCTGTCTCAAAATCCTCTAGGACCTCAGCTACGGGGAAATTGATACCTCTACCCACTCCGGAACGTCCTTGGTCAGATATTTCCATTGATTTCATTGTCGATCTACCAATTTCTAGCAGACAGAACACTATCCTAGTAGTTGTAGATCTATTTAGTAAGATGGCTCATTTTATACCCTACCATAAACTACCTACTACACTTGAGACGGTCACTTTACTCCTCTCTCATGTCTTCAAGTTACATGGACTTCCAACTACCATTACCTCTGATAGAGGGACTCAATTCACCAGCAGACTGTGGAAGGAATTATGCCGCACTCTCCGTATCACCAGCCGCCTCAGTACTTCATTTCACCCACAGACTAATGGTCAAACAGAAAGGACTAATCAATGGATTGAGCAATACCTCCGCTGTTTCATTTCAGCTCGACAGGATAATTGGGTAGACCTCCTACCTCCTGCTGAGTTCGCTTTCAACAACACCTACCACAGTTCCACCAAAGCTTCACCATTTTTTATCAACTATGGATTCCATCCCACTTTTCATTGGCAGAACTCTAACCAAAACACCTGTCCAGTGGTGAATGAACTGGTAAACACAATTTCGGATGCTTTTTCATTAACAACTGAAAATATAAAGCTTGCCAAAGAAAGATACAAACGCCACTATGATAAAAGACATTCACCATCCCCAGAATATCGACTGGGTGATTACGTTTGGCTTTCTACTCGTAACCTTCGTCTGCCTTTCCCCTCCAAGAAGCTTTCCTCTACTTATATAGGACCATTCCCCATTGCTAGAATAGTGAATGCAAACGCTGTCACTTTGACCTTACCAGCCCATATGAGGACTCATCCTACCTTCCATGTTTCTCTCCTCAAACCCTATCGCACTCTCCGTCAACATTCTATACAGGATCTTCATCTACCTTCGTTGCCTCTGCCTCCGGACGAATATGAGGTCCACAGTATCCTTGACTCTCGTCTCCTCAGAGGCTCTCTACAGTATTTGATACATTGGAAGGGTTACCCCGACTCGGAGGATTCTTGGGAACCAGCTGCTAACCTATCAGCTCCCCGACTCCTTGCCCAGTTTCATAGCCGCCATCCTGACCGTCCTGCTCCTGATCCCCGGAGTTGATCATTTGGGGGGGGATCCTGTCATATTTTTTGTGAATGGCCTTGTTCTTTGAGTATCCTTTGTTCCCTTTGCTCTTGCACCTATATCGACACACCTACTTCCTAACTTCCTATAAAGGATGAACTCACCCTTATCTAATTGCTTGGTATTTGTGCCGCCTACTCTGATCAACTGCACTCAAGCATCAAGCCATTCTTCGATTCGGAATCTCTCTGAACTACTGCTCCCAGCATCTATCGTGTGACGTCACACGCCACCGGAAGTGCACTCGACTTCGTCTCTCAGCTTAACTGTTAGCCGCATCTCGCTCCAGACAACTTTGCTAAATACAACTGGACTTTGTCCCACTTGCTACCTTCATCCTTACCGGTAAGCGACCAAACAGAGTTATAGTTAGAAGTCATACCGGAGCTCAGCTGAAATAATAAATGTTACTTTGGGAATCATTCTACATATGCTTCCAAACTGTTGTTACTGGATACTAGATGTGACTAAATACCAACTGTTGTAATATATTAGTTAAACAGATATTGACAAAGAGATCTCTCCTAGGTTAGTAAGGAAATTCTACAATGCTGGCATATTAATTATTTATCTTGCAAGAACTTAGGGCTTCCATGCTTTATTCTATGTTATCATCAGCACTTACTCAATTACTGGTTAAGCTGTTTTTACCCTGTGCAAAGAAGTAATATTCTCCCATCTCAGAAGTGAAAGCAGCATTACCGTATATTATCTGAAAGGGGATTGTAGAGACACCACAATTACCACATTCCTATTCACCTATGTGGGAAGTGCTCTCCATCACCCATCCAACACATAAAAATTAACCTGCAGCTGAGGTCCTTATCTACCTCTATTTTTCTCAAATTTAGGGGAAGAATTAATCCTTACACCTATGCATTGTGACATAGCATATAGAACATCCATATGACATATAGGATCCCATATCTTTTATGAGCTATAGGATATGGTCTCTGCACATTTTCTTTACTTTATTGTATATATAATTATTTACTTACTTATGCAGGTAGTTTGGTGTTACCAGTGAGATACTACATTTTACTGGCCTAGGCCTAGTGGATTCAATTGTTTCAGTGAGTAGCGCACATGCAAAAATATTATTTCTCACTAGACTGACTGGGATTGTAACCCTAGTCTGTACAGTGAGAAATTATAGTTTTGTTACAACAAAACATAGAAACATAGAACTGACGGTAGATAAGAACCAAAAAAGCCCATCAAGTCTACACATATTACATGTTACTTATTTCTTAGTATACCCTTATGCATGCCCATCAAGTCTACCCATATTACATGTTACTGTTTACTTAGGTTAGACTTATGCATGTCGCATCAAGTCTACACATATTTCATGTTACTGTTTTCTTAGGATAGCCTTATGCATGTCCCATCAATTCTGCACATATTACATGTTACTGTTTACTTAGGATAGCCTTATGCATGTCCCATCAAGTCTACCCATATTACATGTTACTTATTACTTAGGCTATCCTTATGTATGTCCCATCAAGTCTACACATATTACATGTTACTGTTTTCTTAGGATAGCCTTATGTATGTCCCATCAAGTCTACACATATTACATGTTACGGTTTCCTTAGGATAGCCTTATGCATGTCCCATCAAGTCTACACATATTACATGTTACTGTTTTCTTAGGATAGCCATATGTATGTCCCATCAAGTCTATACATGCTACTGTTTTCTTAGTATACACTTATGCATGTCCCATCAAGTCTACACATATTACATGTTACTGTTTCCTTAGGATAACCTTATGCATGTCCTATCAAGTCTATACATTTTACATGTTACTTATTTCTTAAAATAAATAGCCTTAAACATGTCCCATCAAATCTACACATATTACATGTTACTTATTTCTTAGGATAGCCTTATGTACAGTATGTCCCATCAAGTCTACACATATTACATGTTACTTATTTCTTAGGATAGCCTTATGTACAGTATGTCCCATCAAGTCTACACATATTACATGTTACTTATTTCTTAGGATAGCCTTATGTACAGTATGTCCCATCAAGTCTACCCATATTACATGTTACTGTTTTCTTAGGGTAGCCTTATGCATGTCCCAGGCATTTTTTACCACCTCAATTGGAAGTTTGTTCCATGAATCCACCACCCTTTCTGTCGGTAAGGCTTGCGGGGCTAATGCTTCTTTTTTTCTTACCGCTCCCTTTAAACAATGCTGGTATTACGAGTTTTCTTTAAGCCAGCATTAGCCTCAGAAAAGTGAGCGTTGAACAAAATTTAGCTCAACATCTCACCTCGATACCAGCGTTGCTTACGGTAGTGGTAAGCAGGTAAAACGTGCTTGTGCATGATTTCCCCATAGGAAACAATGGGGCTGAGCTGGGTGAAGAAAACCTAACACCTGCAAAAAAGCAGCGTTCAGCTCCTAACGCAGCCCTATTGTTTCCTATGGGGAAATAAAAGTTATGTCTGCACCTAACACCCTAACATGAACCCCGAGTCTAAACCGCCCTAATCTTACACTTATTAACCCCTAATCTGTCACCCCGACATCGTCGCCACTTGCATTATACTATTAACCCCTAATCTGCCGCTCTGGACTCCGCCGCCACCTACATTATACTAATGAACCCCTAATCTGCTGCCCCTAACATCGCCGAACCCTACATTATATTTATTAACCCCTAATCTGCCCCCCCCCCAATGTCACTGCAACTATATTAAATTTATTAACCCCTAATCTTCCGCCACCAACATCACTACTATAATAAAATTAATGACCCCTAAACCTAAGTCTAACCCTAACACCCCCCTAACTTAAATATAATTTAAATTAAACAAAATTTTAAAAAGGATTAATTTATTTAATTATGTTATGTTATGTTATGGGAGTTAGGGTTAGGTTTAGGGGTTAATACATTTATTATAGTAGCGGCAACGTTGGGGTCAGAAGATTAGGGGTTAATTAATGTAGGTAGGTGTTGCGACGTTGGGGGGGCAGATTAGGGGTTAATAAAATTTAACTAGTGTTTGCGAGGCGGGAGTGCGGCGGTTTAGGGGTTAATACATTTATTATAGTAGCGGCGATGTTGGGGTCAGAAGATTAGGGGTTAATAATTGTAGGTAGGTGGCAGCGACGTTGGGGGGGCATATTAGGGGTTAATAAATATAATGTAGGTGTCGGCGATGTTAGGGGCAGCAGATTAGGGGTTCATATGTATAATGTAGGTGGCGGCGATGTCCGGTCGGCAGATTAGGGGGTACATTTTTTTCTTTTAGTGTTTGCGATGTGGGGGGGCCTCAGTTTAGGGGTTAATAGGTAGTTTATGGGTGTTAGTGTACTTTTTAGCACTTTAGTTAAGAGCATTATGTTCCGGCGTTAGCCCATAAAGCTCTTAACTACTGACTTTTAAATGCGGTAGGAGTCTGGACAGGAGAGGGTCTACCGCTCACTTCTTCCAAGACTCGTAATACCGGCGTTAGGCAAATCCCATTAAAAAGATAGGATACACAATTGACGTAAGGGGATTTGCGGTAGCCTCGAGTCGCGGAAGAAAAGTGAGCGGTACACCTGTACCTGTCAGACTCGTAATACCAGCGGGCGTTAAAAAGCATCATTGGGACCTCTCAACGCTGCTTTTTAAGGCTGACGCCAAACTCGTGATCTAGGCGCATGAATGTTAGCTAAATGTAAAAGGCCTCTTATGCCAAAATGCATTAAAAATATGGAGCAGAAACAAGTGAGGGACATAAATATGTTACTGGCAGCCAAAAAGCTTCAATGATATATTTGTAAGCTACTGGCAGCCAAGGGGTAAAATGATATATTTGTAAATTACTGGCAGCCAAGGGTAAAATTATATATTTGTATGTTACTGGCAGCCATGGGGTAAAATTATATATTTGTAAGTTACTGGCAGCCAAGTGGTAAAATTACTGCTCAGCTGTGAAACATATACATAGTGGGATCAAATGTGGGAGCTAAGGTACTGCTTTTTGAGGGTATTGTGTGACCCCACCTATAATTCCATCCAGGGACAGACAGATTATCCACCATTTTTGTGGAGGAAAGCTGGCACCCCTAATTGTAGGGGTGCCAGCTTTCCTGGTCAATGCAGGATTTGTTATAGATATTTGATATTCATATTACTTATATTACTGGTAATTTCTTTTTTGCATATCTGAGCGCCCCCTATTTAGTTATCTCTAGAGAGACCCCTAATTGTAAGGGACAATCATGATGAATGGATATTGTGTTAGTGATTTGCCTTTGTTTAATGTGAAACTGTATTTTATTCCTGGTAACTTAAAGGGACATAATACTCATATGCTAAATCACTTGAAACTGATGCAGTATAACTGTAAAAAACTGACAGGAAAATATCACCTGAGCATCTCTATATAAAAAAGGAAGATATTTTACCTCACAACTTCCTCAGCTCAGCAGAGTAAGTTCTGTGTAAAAAGTTATACTCAGCTGCTCCCAGCTGCAGGTAAAAAAAAATTAAAAATGAAGAAATGAACAGCAGCCAATCAGCATCAGCAGTGCGGAGGTCATGAACTCTTACTGTGATCTCATGAGATTTGACTTAACTCTCATGAGATTTCATAGTAAGCTTCCTTTACCTGATTGGTGAAATAACATGAGTGCATGATGCTCATCCTTTCAGCTGCCCCAGGACAGACACACTAAAATGCTGCTTAGAAATCCTTTACAATGGGAGGTGGCTACTGAGGAACTTTTGAGGTAAAATATCTTTCTTTTTTACATAGAGATGTTCAGGAGATATTTTCTAGTCAGCTTTTTACAGCTATGCTGCATCACTTTCAAGTGTTTAAACATTTGGGTATTATGGCCCTTTAATATGAGAATCACGGTTCACTTTCAGCTCTGGTAACTTGCGCTTGAGCGAAAAAAACTTTATTTTCAACTTGTAATATGAGCACAGATATGCTCATCATATGCTCTTGGTATAGATTTCACAGCTAGAAATCTCTTGCAAAATACAGCGCCGATGTAATGTAGCCTTAGTTGTCAGAAACTTGTGACATTCCGTAAAGTTAAAAGGGAAATGGGAGTCAAAATCAAAGTCATAATTAGATAGTGCAAAAAAATTATAATAATAAATATATATAGACAGACAGATAGATAGATGATGATAGATAGATAGATAGATAGATAGATAGATAGATAGATAGATTGATAGATAGATGATATATTGATAGATAGATAGATAGATAGATAGATAGATAGATAGATAGATACTGTAAATAGATAGGTAGCTAGATTATAGATTGATAGATAGATTGATAGATAGATAGATAGATAGATAGACAGATAGATCGATAGATAGATTGAAATATACTGTAAATAGATAGGTAGCTAGATTATAGATAGATAGATAGATAGATAGATAGATAGATAGATAGATAGATGATATATAGATAATAGATAGATAGGTAGATATAAAATAGATAGATGATAGATAGATAGATAGATAGATAGATGATATGTATGTATTTAAATTATTTAACTTTCCAATTTACTTCTGTTATCCAAAAATACTCTTTTTTTCTTGATGTCATTCATTTGTTGAAACTTAGCTCCTTGCATGAGAGCATACTGATGTAGCCTCAGAAGCATACTTGTGTCTTAAGACTTATATGGCTGTTGCATTTACCACAATGTTTGTGACAATTTTGTTTGTAGCAAACTTTCTAATTATGATCTATTATGAAATTCCCCTCTTTCCCTAGGAGACCTTTGTTGAAATGTAACTCTTTTTCATGACAGCATACTAAGGTAGGCCCAGGAGTGTGCACATCCTAAAAACTATGTGGCAGCCATGTTTGTAACAGTTCTATACATATATGCTCAAAACACATGCACACTCTTTTATGAATACAAACAGTGAATAAAATCAAGTGACTGAGAAAAAGATTACAGCCCTTTGCATGCATATGACAGCACGAGTGTGAGACGTAATCAGTACATTTGTATATTGCAGAGATCCCATCCCTCTAATAAGTGAGTGTTGTTTTGGAGCCTGATATCACATGCACAATGTCCTAATGTACAGTGTAGATGCTCTTCAGAATAAAAGCATCCAACCACTTAGAGATCACACAATGACATTAAACAAAGTAAAAATATATATTAAGAAAAAATATATCAGAGGATACATTTTATACAAATATGTTTATTGAGTGCACAGGAAAAAGCTAATACATCTAAGATAATGTAATTTATTGAACATGGCAATTAAAGGGACCGTCTACACCAGAATTTTTGTTGTTTTAAAATAAAGATAATCCCTTTATTACCCATTCCCCAGTTTTGCATAACCAACACAGTTATAATAATATACGTTTAAAGGGACAGTTAAGACACCAAATAAACATAATTCAGTATGTTACTTACAAAATGTTAATGTGGCACATCGTTCTCCCTCTGCTGCAGTCCTCAGGGATTATCCATTTTTTTTCAAATAACCAACTGCCGTTCACAGCTAAAAATGGTGGCCTAACTCCTCCTATCTTGACGTAATTTTGAAGCTGTTTCTTACAGCAAATGACATGAGTGTCGGCCACGACGTCGACGCCCATTCGCGCATGCGCATTTGTGCAGAAGAGTCACTAACAGCAGGAACTGAAGTAAGGTTCCCATTTCAGTGACGGACCGCTTTTCACTTAGGTAAGAGATATTTCCTCCCGCACACTATACTCATGACAGGTAGGGAACCAGGCTGCGGGTGCATGTCATGCTTCTTGCCTGATGTTGTCTAGAGGACTTTCTTCTGGTTGTGAGTGATGTATCACAGTGAATCAGGACTCGTTCTTCTGGGGCTTTTGTATTTTAATTTAATTTAAGCAGGGCAAATAGCACTGTGTTGCTTGCTGATAGAGTGTCAATCGTCTAATAGAAGCCGTAACTGATTGAACCACCCGCTTTTGCTTTACCCTACGATATAACCAAGCCACTTTACTGCCCCCGCCTGAGTCGCACAGTATTTTGTTAGCACAGGGGATTCTGCAGATCGCTCGATGCTTTTATTCGTCTTGCATATTTATTGTGGGCTGAATGTGTATTTCATCTTTATA